>NC_142529.1:7307500-7607500 GCF_964205215.1 Stylophora pistillata | reverse complement strand
AAAATAATTTAGCTCAGACTGGAAGGGCTTCAAGCTACTCATACTTGGGAAAGAAAGACTGATAAATTTAAATTTTGGACTGATGTGTGGCCTCTGCGCATGAGAGAAGTGTTTCAGTTCTCCACCACTGACGGTCACATTCAACCGCTGTTACTCGTTTTGAACCTACGGTCATACGGCTGCAAAAGCGGAAAAAAAGGGAACTTCAAGTCTGATTTTCTCGTGAATGACAAGAAATGAACAAAAATAAATACCAAGACTTTTATCTTATTCCTTTAAAGCTCACTAGAAATGAATGCAAAAAAATTTTTAATTTTAAGCTTCAGTTCCCCTTAAAGCCCAGCACAAACTATTCAAATTTAAGGTGTAAGAGATAATATTTTTCTCACATCTTTACATACTTTCATCATACATCTTTTCTCATCCAACGAAAAAAATCTAAGTAATTGCATCAGTTATGGTTCGCAACTGCACATCAGCTCATATGACAATACATGTAGTGCACAGTTATTAATTACAAATCAACAGTGAGCGTTCGTGATTAGAATACAAAATATTTTAGTTTCTTGCTAAATACTTAAAATAACAGGAAGCAGGAGTAAATTGCAATAATCTGCCCATCAGGCAGTTTTCAGCTTTATTATCCTTACCTCTGATGGTGGATCTTAATGTTGCACGTGTTTTTCATTTTGGAGTTTTCTAACTGCTGTTCCGGGTTTTTTTTTTTTTTCCCCCATCCAAACTCCATAAAAGGAGACTCAATATGAACTAAGAAGTAAATAATGCTTAAGGTGCCATTTTTGGTCCTGTTTTGTAGCCAAAATAAGCGATTCTCTTTATCACTTTCTTGAATTCTTACGCCGCCATGTTGAATTTACTTTAGTTTCCAGTGTATTTCGTCCGAAAAAGTACTCACGCTTCACGCGAAGTTGCGCGACAACACACGTTTCGCGACTCTTCAGGGCCCCACCCCTAACTTCTGTAACCCAGGAGGAAGCCTTTTTGGTAGGGTTACCTTGCTGCTACGGCCATGTTCAAGAGCTTCATCTGGTATGTTCCCTGAGCCCACATATCGAGCCATCGAGCCAGTGGCTGTATAACATTGTTTACCTTGCAGTAAATAAGTTACCCATTTACACCCTAATATCAGAATTTATATTCTCCATACTGTTCTTCATAGATTTCCTATGGCGCTGACACCACAGCGCCCAACGAATTGATCGTCAGTCAGCACTACAAACATCACAGAAGGAAGATACCGATCAAATTCTGTTCACACTCAGATTTCGCCCTCCCACTGAATCAAGTAGTTAAATCCATCATTTTAAAAGCATTTTGTTACTTCAAATTGGTCCCGATTTCGCAACCTTCACTAATTTCATTCTAACGCGTAAGGCACATAAGCAAAATTTTTGGTCAAAAGTTCAATACAAACTAAGGATCAAACCGGAACCTTCAAATGCGCGCGCATGTTGCAAAACTTGTCGGAACCTAAGCGATCTAATAAGATTACTGATCACTTCACGGGCACCTCCGCCAATGTTATCTATTGCCTAACTTGCACTTATTGAAAGAAGGTCTACATTGGCAGAACAGGAAAACGACTAAACTACCGATTCCGAGAACACCTTTGCGACGTAGAAAGGAATGACAAGGACGCATCCAAACCATTCTAAGCAGCAAAACTACCAGTTTCGTTTGTTAAGGACCTCGGGGTATATACTGATCGATATCTTACCTATGATTTACATATCACTTAAACGGCCTCCAGTTGCATGAACCAGGTAGTACAGATGTAAGTAGAATGAAACACCTTTTAGACAAGAAAACACTTATAAAGAGCTTTGTAATCTATCTTATTGTTCCTCAGTGTGGGGGGACACATCTAAACTTAATCTACACAAATTGCAGTTGGTACCAATTTTACTACCAGAGTTGCATTAGGCTTAAGCGGGAAGTTTGACCACATCTCTCAGGGACGGAGATCTTTTAGATTAGTTTAGATTTTATGGAGAAGATCAGTTTTATTTAATGACTTAGTTTTAGCATTCAAATGTATAGATGGCTTAGCTCCAGATTATATAGGTAAATATTTTGTTAAACGTTCAGCAGTTCACATCAATAACACTAGGGGATGTAACAATTTTGTGGTCCCCAGATGTAGATTTTCAATGGGACAAAGGGCATTTTACTTTCGGGGTCCAAGGGAATGGAATGGGCTAGCCGACATTGTTAAAAACATTAAAGAATTAATGGTTTTAAGCGCACACTTTTTAATAGTATGTTTCATACGAAGTAATTTTGAATACATTTCGAATTTAATTAAATTACTGTTTATAGTTTTCTTAATTACCACTATTATGTTTAGTCAACATTGTGACTGAAAAGCCTTGTTGAAGGGAGTCTCATTGAATTATGAAAATAGGTAAACAAAACATTCTTATCATTTGTTTGCTGAAGGATGCCCTGAATAATGATTAAGTCTTCCATTATTCTTCAACTTAAGATATTTTTCACCGAACATTTTTGTCCACTCAAAACTCTTTTTGGGCTGTGTCTTTAGATTCTCTTTACCGTGGCCAATTAACATTATCAACTGAGTCGATAAAACCATATTATCCTGTAATATCCCCCATCGAATCAACACAATAGGTTTTTTTAGAAACTTACCCTCTTTATCCATTTGAAAGAAACAGTTCTCTAGATTATTACACAAGACCTACCTGGGAAAACAAAACATGCAAGTAAAGAGGCTGTAGACATCCATTTTTGTGTTTCAATAGTGTTTTCATGGCAACGTCAAATTATAACAAAATTGTAGCCAATAAGGAAGGACATACGCATTTTTCATCATAGAAACACCGTGATAATCGAAATCTCCGTTGGTTTGATCCAGTGCTTAGCATATCACTGAGTCAATTTGAAATAATTTGCGCAAAATTAAAGGTAATTTGCTCAAGGTAAGTCAGTGTTATGGGGAGTAAGTTTCTAACGAAACTGTGGTACTGCATCAAGGGAGTTGATAACGTGAATGAGCCAATGCTAAGCAGAATCAATGTTGCTCCTGAAAATCCAAGGAGAAATATTCATCGTTTTTCTAATCATTAAATCGTTCAAAATTTGGCGTCTTTTCAGCTTTCATGAACTCTAAAGCCTAAATACGTCATTTTACAAAATTAGTCTTTTCGAAGCAAGCTATCTTTGGTCTTGTTCTAAACTTCTTTTTTGCGTTGATTTAAAAAGTATAATTTGTAGAATTGCGCACGACCTTAGAGATAGGGAATTTATCCGAGGAACGCCGCGCCCATTTTTTCTTGCAAGCTTCCAACCTTAAGTATAAATAAGTACGGAATTCACAGATTAGTTCACATCAGTGATAAAAAAAAGTCATTGGAAACATATGCAGCGAGTCAGGAAAATTAGAGTCGTTTTCTATCGCCTGCAAAATTGCCTTCAACGTAAAGGAAACTGCCACAAGTATTAGTTTGGTAGAATAAAAAGACAGTTAGGCTGGGGAGAATAAATAAAAGCTGAAGAACACAACGAATATATGAAATCCATATATCTGAACTGCGGTTACTGGGCCGGCGGAGCGGATTTTCAAGTGAGGGGGCTAATGCGAACGCGTTAGCATGAGCCAACTAGGGGGGTCCGGGGGCATGCTCCCCCGGGAAAATTTGAAACGAAATGGCTAGAAATGGATCTAAAACTGCCAAAAGTGAAGTTCATTTTTAATTTTTACAAAACAATGAGTAACAAACTGGCCTTCACGTTTGACCAAATTTAAATGAATAGACTAACTTCTAAGTAAAAAAAAATAGTGATTTAATCAGCCAAAAAAGTGGGGGAGGGGGAGCTAAAGCTCCCCCAGCCCCACCCCCTGCGCGGTCCCTGGGTTATAGAAACGTATTTGTGCACGATCCTCGCAGTAAAGAGCAATAGCGAGAATCAGACGGACCTGAAAAAATTCAGGCCTGTACGGGATTCGGACCACTGACTAAAATTTTTCAGGTCTGATTCTCACTGTTGCTTAAATAGTGCTCTTTACTGTGAGGATCGTGCAACGTGAATACAAAAGCTGAAGAACCAACGACGACGATTAACCCTTTAACTCCCGGAAATGATTAGCATGTAACTTCTCCCTATAATATCCATACATTACTCAGCAAACTGGTAATGAGAATACCGCAAATTTGATTGCAAGTTTATATTTCGCGAAGACGAATAGCGTCGACAGATGAAGAAATATGGACAACATATTAAAAAAAAAAAAGAAAAGAAAAGAAAAAGACGCAAACTGCGGTAATCCGTTTAATGGCATTGACTTCATTATCATTTGTTCCTTCCTAAAAGAACCGTTTGTTTTAGCGCGAAATCCACAAAATGAGTTTACTTGGTGCTGGTGTACTTGGTTACAGCTTTGGTTCTTTCACCGGGCAGAAGTATGCAGTCTTATGGCCAAGGCTTGAATCAGCTTTTCATCACTGAAGCGGCTCCTTTAGGAGCCACCACATATGCAAAAATTCTTGACCAAAGAGCGAACAAAAAAGGACCAAACTATTATCAATTTATTTTAATGAAACATGAGACTCCTCAGCTTGCTACATAAAATCCCATCTTCTCCGAGATATTCATTCAAGCGCAATCAGGGGCCGGGCGCAGTTAATAATATCTAATACGTTTGCACGCAGCTTTGTGTAAGATGGGGCGCTCACTTGAATCTATCTATCAATTTTGGTACGCTGGTGAAACACTTCCTAGGAGACCAAGAGACCTGTTCAACAGAATAAAGACAACAAAGTAGACAAGGGGTCCGATGAAAGCCGGTTGCGTACATGCGATTGGCCAATTCATCGGTTTATTGACAGCTAGCCTTTATGCTTGTGTACAATCCTCGTTGTTGCACAACCTCGTTCCCAGGGTCTTTCATCTTTCCGCCCCCTGGAGCAAGAGAAGATGGTGCGAGAAGATGAGAGACCCCGGGGACGAGGTTGGTTGTTGAAATGCTTTCTCGCGATGAGGTAATCAAGCTGTTTCCTGCGCTTATGAGCTTATGAGCCGTGCAAACAGGTTTTGCGTCAATTTTCTAACTCATGGTCATCAGACAAGAGCACGAGTCAATGCTCGTGCTAAAATGGCCAGATTTTCCTGCAGCCTACCGCAATAACTGTTCCTGAAGGAGATGTTCTTAGCGTTAACCGTGACAAAGCTGCAACAGCGCCTAACAATAACGTATGGCTGGGACATGTCAGTACTCCAGCGTCAATTCCCTCACAAATGGATATGATCATGATGTTTGGTTCTTGCACTGGTAATGGGGCGTGTAGATTACTGTAATAGTTTATTTTACGGTCTTCCAAGAAATAATCAATAAGCTACACCGTCTTCAGAATATGGCGACCAGGTTAATAACAAATACTCCGCGGTTTTGTCTGATAACACCACCTGTGCTGTGTCAGGCACACTGGTTACCAATAAGTGTCAGGATTAAATTCAAGGTGATACTTACAACAATTAAAGCAAAACATGGACTGGTTCCATATTAAATACAGAATTTAGTAGAAGAAGAAGTCTTCGCATAACCTTCAGTCAAATGATGAACTGTTACCGGCTGTACCGACGTTTAAATTTAAAAAGACCTCAGAGGCGACAGGGCTTTCCAAGTGGCTGCACCGATTCTATAGAACAAAGTTCCATGTGCATTAAGGATGGAAACAAGCTTGAAGCCTTTCAAAGCCAAACGAAAAACTTTACTTTTTTAAGAATTATATGACTTGTAGATTTACGATTATTATTATGACTTATCATAAACGTTTTAAGATAATTTAATTGCTAAGTTACGATACTTTTAATACTCAAATCTTATAATTGCTTTTAATTGTATATATAGTGAGATTTATACTTAATTCTTAATTTTTTGGAAATTTGATGTATAGTTCTTTTTAGAGGGCATTAGATCATATCTGAATATTAATTTGTGCCTTATAAATCTTATATTATTATTTCATTATTATATGATCAGAAACTGGCGGAAACAACAGTATCGATTCCAAAGACTCAGAAATCTTCAAACTGAGGATCGAGATCATGGAAGCCAAAATATATAAAAAACTTCAAGTGGACAAACAAGCGGTCGTCCACATTAAAAAAAAAAAAACAAAAACAAAAACAAAGTACAAAATGATTGCAGACCTTCTCTTAAGTTTAAATCACATTGATATGAATGACGATGTCAATCAAACGGAAGAGTAAGAGGACGGAAAGCATGACAAGACAAGTGAACGCATCGTTTTAAGCGAAAAAGGTAAGTGAACAATTTTGCTTGCTCTAAGGGGTACAAAGTAGATACGAAATCACTTTTTGTCACATTTCTCCACAGATAATCGGTTCTTGTCTCTAATTTCTGGACTCTGTAGCTAACATTTGCCGAGAATCATTCTACGTATAATTGTTCATAGGTAAGAATGAGCCAAAATAAAAGGATTTATGGTCAAGACTTTTATAATAAACCTCATGTCTAATGCAACGAAGATCGTGAAGACGCCGATAGAATATCTACCTTACCTTGAGATGACCAGCGCTGCCATTGTAGCTTTGAATGGGCGAAGCAGTTCTTCCCTCCAAGCCATCAAGAAGTTCACCAAAGCCTACTACAATGTTGGTTGGCTCGGCTTGCGCTTGAAGATGGCTTTGAAGAGGGGCGTCGCTAATGGAAACTTTAAAACTGACTGAAAAAGAGGGTGCTTTTGGTCCCTTATAGGTTTGTGAATGATGGAAAGACTGAAGGAAAAACTAGCTGCAAAGAAGCTGGCTGCCAAACCAAAGAAGCCCGCCGTTTAAACGACAGCAAAGAAACCCGCGGCTGAAAAGCCAACAGCGAAGAAAGCTCCTGCTAATAAACCAGAAGCAGAGAAGGCCGCAGTTAAAAAGCCCTCCAAGAAAGCAGCAGAGAAATCACCACATTGAAGAGGTCCATCAAGGAACTAGAGGGGTTCAAGATTGAATTTATAGCTGCATTAATTTAGTTGTGTATAAACCATCTCTATGCTATTCCACTCCATGCCTTTTATTTATTTACTTTTTTTTTTTTTTTTTTGCACTTTGAAGGACACCATTCGCAAATACTTTCAATTGACAACTCTATCCTTATGGTCACGCGATCGAATGCTTTCTAACAGAAATGAGAACGATACAATGAATATATGAAGTTCATATATTTTGAACTGCGGCATTAAATACGTATAATGCACGATCCTTCGCAGTAGATAGCGCTATTTATGCAATAGCGAAAATCAGACCTGAAAAAAATCAGGCCTGTACGGGATTCGAACTACTGACCTCTGCGATACTAGTGCAGCGCTCTACCAGTTGAGTTAACAAGCTCAATCTATAATCGCAGTTCAGAATATATGAACCTCATATATTCATCGTGTCTGATTTATCATCACGGGTTTATTATGAATCAACTTAACGGCCTGCTCCCAGTTGGCTTGTTAGCTCAATTGGTAGAGCGCTGTACTAGTATCGCAGAGGTCAGTGGTTCGAATCCCGTACAGGTCTGATTTTTTTCAGGTCTGATTTTCGCTATTGCATAAATGGCGCTCTCTACTGCGAGGATCGTGCATCATACGTATCTATAACCGCAGTTCAAAATATATGAACTTCATATATTCATCGTAACCAAAGGAAGTAAAGTTGATGGTTTTTGATGCCAAGATCAAGATGCATCATGACGCATACATCACCGTTACGGTATGCCGGGACTCGAACCCAGTCTTATCGGTAGTCTTAAAAACGGCGGTCGCGTTCGCGCTCTTTGAAACTGAAGAGTGAACAAGCTAAGCTAATGTTTTTTTTTAGTTACTCACTTGATAACCAGACTGGAAAACGAGTCAGTTAAGAGCTGAATGTCTTTTCTTGCTCATCAAAAATGAATTATTACAAAGGATCGCGACGAAGGAGCAGAAAGAGAAGGAACCACAGTAGCGAGACACTTGGTGATGGTAACCCTAACACTTCGGAAACTTCTTTTGTGAGTCTCAAGATCCATAACAGTACAGCTCCAGGAAAGATTTCTTTATAACCCCATACATTAGTTGTGCATTCCATTTCATAAAGACTAAATATAAAGGTTTCTTTGCAACATTCTATGTATGGGGTTATATGAAATCTTGCCCAGCTCCAAGTCAGCACACAATGCCGCAGTAACTACAGAAAAAAATAAACGCTAAAATGTCTTCACGTAGGTTACCAGTCCTGCTCGTGAGATTATCAAAAGACTGAATCCAAAGATCGGGGATTCAATCACTCAGGAAGACTCAGAAATATGATTATCCTATGCTCCTGACAAGACGAGTAATTTTTATTTTATCCTCCAGGATCCAAGATCTAGGAGGCAGGTAGTAAACTTAAGATCCCTTTGGGTGGCCGGTATACCTAGGGTTAATGCTCAGGGTAGAAAGAATGTCCATAAAGATTAGCTTTGTTGGCTAGAAATGATTGGATGAAGTTGATATTACGCAATTTGTAACAACCTTTTTGCCTTTAAAAGTGCAGCAAATGAAAACCACCCCCACCCCTATAATAACCATCCTCGCCCCCTCCCCACTGTAAGGCAGTGGCATTATCCTTAACTACATGTGGATCAGGGGCCCGTTTCTTGAAAGTCTTTGTAACCTAGTGCACCCGAAGCTGTATTTAAAAATCAAAATTTAAAGAATAGAGGAGCAGGTTCTGGCATCCTAACCAGTTCTTTTTGTTTTAATAGCTGCTATCTTGTTTATTGTATAATTTTAAAAACTTTTGAAACTCCTATCTTGAATGAATACTGAGGAGCTTTACAGGCCCATTAAATCACTGAGACCTTTGAGAAACAGCCCCCCCTGGAATGGGTTGATTTGTTTAAGTATAACCTCCTATTGTTTCTTCAACGCAGATCCTCTTCACAACTTTGCAATCTTATTACTCTATGCAGGGAAATGCTGTTCTAGAGGCAACTGAATCATCCAGAGATGGACAAATGCAGGAGAAAAGGCAGAAAAGCAGTGACAATTCTGAGATGAAACAAGCCAAAAAAACAAAAAGAAACAAAGCGCCAAGTCCTGGTAGGAAAGCACAAGAAGCTTCCAAAGTTCCTGGCCAAAGGGGGCAAAGTCAGGTCAACAATAAAGCTAATGACTTGAAAGATCCTATTCCACAAACTACCACAAGTGTAAAGAGGAAGAAACAAGTAACAAAAGCCCATTCTGCACCTATTTTCGAATCTGAGGGTAGTTTGGCTGATGCAGAAGATTCAGAAACTATGTATTGTACTGAGAAACTCTCTGAGCTAACTGATCGTGAATTCTTACAACAGCAAATCAGAATACTGAAGATGCCATTCGAGTTGGAGAAGGACTGCCCCTCTTTATCAAAGATTAAAGGTAATGGCTTCTGTGCACACCCTACACCTAAACATCAGTAGACATATTCTTCATAGTGTGCTCTATACATTTCCTATGAAGGAGAATTTGTTTAATAATCAAGAGCTTTTATAGTTGGCAATCATGTCAGTTTTTTTCTCATGGCCTTAATTTTTGATCCTGCAGTGATACTGATTAAAGAAATTAGATACTGGTCTCTCTTACAGTGCAGCTTAGAGATCCATGGCCAGTGCACATGTAAAAAATTTGCATGTTTTTGGTGCTATGCCCAAAAAAAAAGCATGCATCAATGCAGGTGTCTTAACCCTTTTTGCACCCAAGATCTCATTAGTAATTCTCTATAATGTCATTCTGCAACTCCCATGATGTCAGTATGGAGAATTTGGTGTTGGATCAACTAATAATCCCATAATCCAAAAACTTTTCTTTATTCTCATCACTCTTCTGCTTGACACTGTATTGACATTTTAAGGAGAAATTCTGTCTTGGTCACTCATGACTAATAATAATAATAATAATAATAATAATATAGTATTTCTGACCGCTTGCAGCCTAAGGCTGAATTATGGGTGCAGTTTAAGGTTGAGAACAGACCTCAGCATATCAGGCACCTCTGGTAGCCGCTTCAGTCCATCGATCTCACCTTCCCACCCATCCCACCTAGGGGAGGACATCCATCACACAGTAATCTCGTGTGTGGGAAATTAAACACATAGGTAAAGGTAAAGAATCTGATCCTACTGACGCATTGGCCAACACTTTGGCTGACACACTAAGGACACACCACCAACACTAACCAACGCGTCAGCCAACACACTACCAACATGTTGGTAAGAATGACTGACATGTTGGCCAACCCAGTACTGACGTATTGGTAAGTGTATATTCTTTACCTTTACCAGCACATAGCGGTTAAGGGTCTAATGCTTGAACTTGTCTTTCAAACTTACTACAACTTAACCAGAAGTTGTTGATCTTTTTTTCATGTAATGATTGTAATGGCAAACTTTTTGGTCTTCTTCTTTTTCGCCTTGAAATTTTCTACTGATATGAGTTTAGAGATTTACTTGCTTTTTTTCTTCAAGAAAAAGATGCAAAGCATGTTCCTTTACAAGTTATCAACAATGCACTGAGAAAAGGTACTGATAATAATAATAATAATGATAATAATAATAATAACATAGTTATTTTTGTTATGGTTTCAACTTTATTGGTTGCAGAAGTGGTAATGACTCTGATTAAAGACAGTTACAAATTCTAAAAATTCCAAATGTTATAAAAATAGAATTAAGAACCTCTCTGTCAGAGGCAAATTTACAGTGCATTAGCTTGAGGATGTGAAAAACATGCCAATTCCAGGCATCCAGTGTGATGGTAAACAGTGCAATAGTTGTGGAGTGAAAAAGCCAAATTTTCTTATCTGTGTTAGTATGGTTTGCAAACAGTGGAAGTACTCTCCATTTCACTTTATTCAAGGGAAATTCAATGAAGAAACCAGTATAAAAAAAACTTTCTAATATCAAGACTCCACCTCTGATTTCCTTTGATTTCTTTACAAAAACTTTTTGAAAATTGAGTGGTTAAAGTCGGGGTATGTGTTTATCTGTTAGTGCAGCTTATATGCTGGTGTTCATGGTAGTCAATGAAAGTTGCCTCCTCTCCCTTTACATTAATTTTTTCCTTTTTTTTTTTTAGTCAATCATAAAACAGAGGATGTCATCATGCAAAATCTAAACAGACTTGCACAGAGAAAACTACTTGAAAATTTATCTGCTGCAAGACAAGATTCAAGGAGCAGTTCTATATCAGACAAAGGGCTGAAAAGGTGATTATTTCTAACTTATGTTCAGGGTCTAAATTTTTGTTGATTTGCATCTTAATGTTTTGTTCATATCTTTTTGTTAAAGTGCCCATAATGTCAAAAAATGTTTTTCACTCATCTAATTCTGCATTTCACCAAATGAACTTCTCTGAAAAAAATTTTCGATTCAGATAAAACACAATTTTTTTATAATTTTTTAAAGACATTAAAATTTTTCGCCATTTTGGTCCACCATTCGCACCAGTCTTCCTCAGTTTAAAGTGAGTCGTGACATAGGTTCAGGAACACGTGATTTTGGGTTATGACTTATCTGACTTGAAAACGAGTGGGAATTTGCTTCAGAGTGGTCACAATATCGTAAGCTCACAATATCATAAACAACCCGCACTCGACCAGTGTATTTATATGCACTTTAAGGTCAAGTGAGGTTCCTGAACCTACGTCACAGACATCAGTCATGTGGTCATTTTGAGCACGTTATTCTTGGGATTAGCGGCAGGGGTCGACCGCAAGAAAATAGAATTTTGAAGTTTGTAAAAATTCGTAAAAAAATTGCGTTTTATCCAAATCGAAAAAATTTTTCACTGAAGTTCATTTGGTGAAATGTAGAATTAGATGAGCGAAAAACGTTTTTTGACATTATGGGCACTTCAAGTGTCAACTGAAACTGATTTCAGAAAAAGTCAAAACTATTAGTGCAGCTGTCTCTTTACCAATGGAAAAGTTTGTGGCCTTGAGCAAAGTAAGCTTGCAGGAGGGGCACGAGGGGTCTGGTACTAGCTATGAAGGGGTCTGTCACTAGTTTTGAGGGGTTTGGTACTAGTTATGGCAGGCCCTCATAACTAATTCAAGACTGCCAGTGCCACAATACAAATAATGAATAAATTGATTTTTTCTTCTTTGTAGATATAAAGAAGTACAGGAAAGAGTGACCAACCTTGAAAAAGTTCACCAGGAAATCACAAACCAACATGCTCAACACAAGGTAACATGCATCTACACCCCAACATCCGCATGCATATTCTCAATACTGTTCTCTATACATTTCCTGAGGTGCTGACAGGGAGAATTTGTTCAAAAGGGCTTCTTGGTGATCATTTTCTTTATTTTCGTGACCTTAATGTGTGATTCAGGGGTGATATTGTTAGGAGAAATTAGATGCCAATCATTGTTGTGGGTCAAAGGGTTAAGGATCACTAGTAAGTACTGCCACATTAAATAATTGGCATTAACCAGATGCCTCAAAAATTTTTTGTAAGTGGCTTCTGTGCGTATTTTTGTTGTTCCTTTTTAAAAAATCTTACAACTTAACTCAAAGCCAAAAGTAGTAGGAGGCATACACTAGTTACTTCCAAGATCTGATTGTTAATTCTCTCCTCTTGCTGCTACACATTTCCTTGTAAATTAGTTATGAGAATTTAGTGTTAGATCAAGATAACAACTTTTACCCGATAAGTTTGAGTATTCTCATTACCTGTTTGCTGGGTAATGTATGTATATTATAATTAACAATTATTCACCGAACCTGAAGTGAATAATTGTTTTAGTATAATTTCGGAGCTGAACAACAGAGAAATTTCTAAAATCATAACATTTTAGTAACATTTATTAACATTTTATTTTAACATTTTATATAAACCACGTGGAGCGGTTTATATAGTGTCATATAAGGAACCATTCGACCAATCAGATTGCTGGAAACTCTTTGCTCAGCTCTGAAATTATACTAAGGAGAAGTTACTTGTTGATCACTTCTGGGAGTTCTGGTTAAAAGCAAAGTAGATTCTCACAGGCTTAATTAAATTTCTAAAAACAAATAAAAGTAAAAAAGTTATAATATTTTAGTTTATTTGGATGAATTGACTTTTCCAAAGCTGTCAACTTGTGTATCTTTCCATGGCTAGGATATAGGTAATTTTGTGTCACAGCTGGAATCAGACATTGAGAAATTTGACAACAAAGAATTGGTGGCAGAGATAAGAAGAACTAATAACTTACTAGGTATGTTCAGTGCAAGTTTGGAAGACACAGTATCCCAACAGTCACGATGCTAGTCTCTCAAGGCCTGGCCAATCATTCTTTTATGTTCTTGAGAAAGACACTTTATCCTCACAGTCCCCGCTCACCTCACCTAGGGTGCCAGGGTGTTCAAAAGGTGAATAGTGGTAAGCTTAGTCATGTTTTGAATGAAAGGGGCCAGAATTAGAAATGCGAACCAGCATTGAGATCTTTGAGGAAAGACTGGGAGGTAACACAGTGATGGACCAGTATCGCATTCAAGGGGTAAAATTAATGCTGCTAGTCACTTCATGCCATGATAGCAAATCTTGCATCTGTTTCCCTTTTTATTTTTCTGGTAACCAGGTAGTGCCAACTTGAAAAATACAGGCAAGGACAAGGAGATCAAAGAAAACACAGGTGTGGGGCCCAGATTTTTATCCTTGTTATGTTTTATTTACCTTTGCTAGTGCTGTGGCACCATTTGCTGAAAGATAGAAAATGCCTGATCTTTAAGGTTGGCCAGTTGTGTTGTTATGGAGTATTATCATTTGTCTCAATGAGGATTGTCACATTTTGACTTCATACAGGGGCGTAGCCAAGATTTTTTAAAGGGGGGGGGTCACAGAGGCTACTCACCATTTATACTGCTGCTGTCCCGCATGTATCAGCGGGCTCAGTCGTATTATCGCGGCATGAAGGCCCATATTAACTAAATACAAGAGCCGTTTTCGAAAATACTTTACAAAAAAAACAATTTTTAAAAAAGTGGGCTTTTCAACAATGGCTTTTACGGCCAAGATATTGTCGTGGCATTTTCGCCATCTGAATATTGTAGGTTGTTTGCTCTAAAGAAGGCCTACCAAGGGGGGGTCACAGGCACCCCAGGACCCCCCCTGGCTACGCCCTTGTCATACCATGAGCTGTGTTCAGGTGATGTCTACTGGATACACATCACATTATGAAGCATTATGCTCCACTGTGATTGGCTGATGTTTGATAGCCGCATTTAGATGTGTTCCTGTAGTTGGTTGTCAAGCTGTTTCAACCAAATTTCTAATCAAATTGTTTAAAATATTTGAATTTTTTTAAAAGGATGATTTCTGTACTGTTTTCCTTGTAGATTCTGGGCCTGACGTGACTTTTACAGATAAAGATGATCCCTGTAGTCACGAGCAACTGGTTCAGATACTTTTCAAAGATTGATGATATATTTGTAAATAAAAAATATTTCATATAATGAGCTGTATTGTTTGTTTTTAGTTTTTACCTATGATCTATTGGAGAATAGATGCATAATTTCAAAAGAGAAGTATAATCCTTTGTCTCATGACGTGGTCACTGCGGATGTGGATCGCATTATTATATGACATCCTTTTTAAACACCAGAGCCTAAATAAACCAAGAAATATTTCCAGATTATCGAATTTTGAATACTTTAAGTTGAAAAGTAATAGGCCTGTCAATGGATGAATTTTAGTCCTAGAAACCCACAGGTTTGATGGCAAGTTTTCCCCATGAATCTGCCACTGCTTCATTGATATTTTTTCCTCATTACCTTTCTGTTTGAAAAAGTATTGGTATTGCAGAGAGAAATTTTTTGGTAACTCTAAGAGGAAAAGGTTGATGCTGACTTTTACTTTGACTCAAGTGTCAGTGCAAGTCAACGTAAGGACTGAGATGTGTAGATTCAACAAAGTTTGGAAATTGCTTAGAAAAAATGTATTACAAGTCAACTCCATGAATTGTCTCAAAGTACAGCTCAAGCCAGAGTTTATTTTAAATAGCCAGTAATTTTGCTGACATTAAAGCCAAAGCTCACAATGGAAGCAACGTTTAGCATCTCAGTTGTCTTCATATTTGTGTGCACGTGTTGCGTACCTACTTCTTACTAAAGTACTTTGTAGGCATTGTGGGTACATACATCCAAACATCCAAAATGGCGGACGAGAAGTTTGAGCCTGGTGAGGATAATGCAAAGTGTATTCAAAAGATATTCGTAATTCATTTGAAAATGTACCAGGAAATTTTATTTTATCGTTAATGTGTTATTGAGAGAACCCTTTTGTATTTTCAGTGATGAAAGTGACCGCTAAAGAGATGGCGGATGCGAAGCTTCCTTTGGCGGCGAGAGATTACTGCGCCCACTTACTCATTCCTCTTCTAAAGTGCAGAAAAGATACTTATTATGTACCATGGAAGTGTCATCATGAGAAGCATGCCTGGGATAGGTGCCAGTACGATGAGTAAGTATATAAGACAAGGATAAATGGGCATAACTAACGTTCCACTGACGAGCTACCTACCACTCGAGCACAATTATCTTATGATTGGCAGGGAAGCTTTTGTTTTGTAGGTCCTCTTATAAGTCAATGATTATCTTGTTAATAAATTTCTTTTGATGGCAAGAATTTCATGGCTAGATTGAGCGATAATATACTTAGAAACAGAGTTATTAGAAGGGAAAAATAAAATTTGTAAGTATAGAATTATGAGGACAATCTTACTTGAATTCGTAGTAATTGAAACAAGAGAATATAATTATTGTCCGATATGTGTTCAGCAGTGATCATATATATTTCAATTGTTCTGGATACAACAGATATTCCACATTCCCTCACTGTTTGCTAAGTCTCCCACATAAAAAGTAAGTTAGAATATTTAAAGGATATTGAAGTAATTTACTCTGTTTTAAAAAGATTGGGTAATTTAAGTGAATTTCAATAGAGTTGGGTAAACTTATTTCAGGAACTTTCAGTTTTTTTCGAGAGACTGGGCCATTGCGGTAAATCGGTAAATTAAAAAATTTGGGAAGAGGTGAAGGATACGATCTAAAGTTAAGCTTCTCTATTTGCCCAATCATTAGATGCCAGATTCTCTGTTATTAGCCTCTCCCCGCCCCACTCTTTGATCCACCTAATTCACCCCTTCTTGTTACTATAACACTTCCCTTCTCATCATATCAAGTCCTCTGCAGAAATGATCACCCAATGGCCTGTAAGTTATCAGTGTTAAATGAAAAATATTATCTCCAAGTAATACCTAGTGGATATCATCTAACAGAAACATTTAAAATAAATATTTCAGTTTGGAATTAATGTCGTGCTTGGTTGGAACATTTAAACATTAAAAATCTCTGTCATGAAACAAACTACTGGAAGCCCAAGAGCCACTGTTTCCTAACATTTGTGAAACTTAGCAACACCACAAGCCACCAGTCAATGAGATGTGAATAATCAAAGTATCCTTGCATTTTGCATATTTACCTAAGCTGAGCTCTTTCTTTTGAAACAGCTATATGTACAGAGTGAGAGAAAAGGAACGCAGAAAGCTTCAGCAGCCGGCAGAGTGAATCTTTACCCACTCTCTGTTACCAGTCTGTGTAACCTCCTGAGCCTTCTTGTGATGACTAATAGAACTTTTGTATCATAACAATGCTTGAATTTTCAGAACCTCTGGTGTAAATTGTTATAAGGGAATTAAAAGTAACCATGTTTTCCAAACAAGATGTACTTTTATTCATTGGAAGCTATGAGATTGTAAGGGTCACTCATCACTTAGAGTCATGTGCTCATTCAACAACACTTCCATGCAGAACTTAACCTAAGGGAAAGACTCACTTTAAGTTGGTAAAATAATGTATGTTTGGGAGGATTCATTAACTGACAGACTAAGTGAGTCTGTGCAAGTTATATATGATCTCTGTTAATTGTTTGACCCTCAAGAGTGACTCAGGGATTGACACTAACTTTTCAACTTACTAGCCAAGAGGCTAGTGACATCTTAGATGTTACGACAAATTCAGTCTGTTTACTAGCCAAACTGGCTAGTGGAAATTGAAAACCACAAGCCAAAACTGAATTTCTACTAGTCTGTGGCTACTGGGCTACCGTTGGTGTCGAGCCCAGTGACTAGCATCTAATTTCTCCTTACGATACCACCCCTGAATCACACATTTAAGGTCTGGAGAGTAGAGGAAATAATCACCAACTAGACAAGCTTGATTGTTAATCAAATTCTCCTCGTCCACATTCAAAGAAATGCATAGAGATCAGTATGGAGAATATAAATGTGGATGTTAGGGTGTAAAGGGTTGATCTTTTCACTCAAGATTTCATTTGTAATTCTCCACACAGTCTGCTGCACAATTCCTATGAAGTTGGTTCAGAGAATTTGGTATTGCATCAGCTAATAATCCCCTAATTGATTATTTCCTCTATCCTCATCACTTGTCTGCTTGACATTGTATCAATATTGTAAGGGGAAATTCTGTCTTAGTCACCAACGGGAGCTCGTGTGAAGTCTGGCTCCTGATTCTGTGACTAAATGGAAGGCAATCTCACCAGTGTGGAGATGGGTTGTGAACAGTTCCTCTTAAGTTTGCTAAACAGAATTGCACTGGCCATTGCAGTCAGGATTACCTTTCAGACTTTTTATTTGTGTCAGACAATGAACAAGGACACCCCCACTCCCTCTTTGGAATTTCCACAAAGTGTGCTCCCAGAACTGCCCAAGAAACCATGATGACAGAAGAGATACCCACATCTTAAAACAACCTCGATGGTAATTACTATCAAAGAAATTTGGTAATACCAACTAAGTTGAAATTGTAAATTGGCCACCGAAAAGAGTTAAAAACCTGACGTTTTGAGCATTAGCCCTTCGTCAGAGCAAAAGAACCCTTCTAACCCTAAACAATGACTGGCACCTAATTTCTTCTTACGTTTTGACCTGCAATGTTCACAGGAATAAAGGAAATGAAATTTGAAAGCAAAATTTTGACATCACTATTTGTAATTTACACTTGCATTCATTTTCAACCAATCAGGTGTATTTTTTTACCTTTCACTCTTACAATCTCAGTGGTAACTCTCCTTACTGTCTGTCATTATTCAGTTCTTATGATGTAAGTTTGGAGAATTTGGCATTTGATTGACTAATCATCCCCTAATTGACATTTTTCTTTATTCTCGTCACGACTGCTTGATATTATATTAATAATGTAAGGAGAAATTCTGCATTGGTCACTCACAGCAGTTAAAAGGTTCATCTTTAATCTCCAACTTAGAAAAGTTAAATATATTTTGTTAATATGGATAAGGGTTTTGCAAGTTCCATATTGGAATGTCTAACAGGTTTCTAAATCAAGAATCACTGCATGTTATCATCTAGCATGTAGGTGAGATGGTGGAACTGATACCATAAATAATACAAGTCATACAGCTCACCTTACGCCAGACAATATTTTTCCTCAACACCATAATTTTACATAACTGTACCCAGCCAGACAAAAGTGTTCCTCGATACTCATTCAAAACATTGAAAAAGTAATCTATGCAATACATAAATAAATGGGGTAAGTTTCTAGTCAGAGAAACTGTGGTACTGCACTCATGGGAGAATATAACAAGATAACTTGGTTTTATCAACTGAGTTGATTAAGTAAATTGGCCACTGTATTTAGTTTCTAAAGCTGATGTCTTTAGTGTTACCCCTTCCTCATTCCCCGTGACGAAAGGCTAGTGATTGAAACATCAGCTTTGAAACTCTTTATGGTGGCCAATTTACTACTTCATCAACTCAGTTAAGAAAACCAAAATTACCTTGTTACATCACTTATTGGTTGTCTATGCAAGTTTTAAAAAGATGTGTGTCACTTAATATGAAAATTCTCCTGGACAACCTAAGAATAGTAGTAACAGACACAATGTGTTGGTTAATCTTGGTAGTTACCATGCTTCAACATAAATAAAACTCTTGACAAAAATGCCTCACAAAGTTCAGTTTCCATACCTTACAATTTTCATTAGAACCCTAGGATAATATAACCCTATGTGATGAAATCCCAAATAGATGTTAAACATTCTACAGCCCCAGAGTACCAAAATGAATGGAAAATGACCTAGATGTAATGGACATTTTTGTAATGACAAAGTTGTAACAAATAACATTTTTTATCTACTGGTAATACTGCAAAACAAAGAGTAGGGAAAAAACCCGTTTCCCTGGCCTTTCCTAATAAAAGGAAACACCCTTCTAAAGAATTACATCTTAAGTCTTTGAATTATGAAAACTAGATCCTTGATGAAAATGTAAATATTGTAATTTAGAAAAAAAAAATTCTGTGAACCTGTACCATAGCTGGACATGTTCCATATTACAAAATACAACAAGTTTATAATTCAAGAAATTCTGCATGTTATCACCCGGCATATAGGTGAGATGGTGGAACTGATACCATAAATAATACAAGTCATACCACTCACCTTATGCCAGACAATATTTTTCCTCAATACCATGATTTAAAATTAATTTACCCAGTGCCAGGTGTTACATCAATCTTGCAATAAATGAATGACTCCACACATAGAATCAAACACAAACAGGTGAAGTCTCTAAGAACCATATATTATACACTGTACACAAGAATATCATGTTTCTTCAGATTCATGCTTGAACAAACTTAACAATTTCACTTGAAGTTAGAGTCCTTAAAGCTATTTGAATTAGCAGTATCTCTAGCTGTGTCTCTAAAAAATTAATCCACAGCCTGAGAAAATTCAATTTTACATTTGAAAAGAACATTATTACAGATATCACATTTATTCTCTCCTTTTTTTGCCCAATCTTTTCATGTATTCTGAAAAGGTCCTTTGACCCCTTCCTGTCTTTGGGTCGCTTCTTGTTCATGAGGTAACCAACATGGCTATACAGATATTGTTGCCAATGTCTGTCAGAGCAGCCTCAAAACTTTAAACAACAACTCTACACTTAATGAATGCCTTCTTTGTTGATTTACAGCAGCATGTATCACAGGAACTAATACATTGTCAAGATCTACCATAATATTAGCTGGGAGGAATTGCTGATTGCTTCCTGAAAGATAACCAACCTTTGAGAGAGAAAAAAAGGGACACAAAAATGTATTAATTTCACACAGCCTAGCATGGCTTGCTACTGGTTTCCTTGTAAATTTACTAGGAGGATTTGGTGTAAGATCAAGATAACTACCTGATAAATTTGAGTATTCTCATTACCTGTTTGCTGGATAATGTATGGATATTATAGGGAGAAGTTACATGTTAATCACTTCCAGGAGTTAAAGGGTTACCATGAATTTGTAGTATGCAAAAGTACTCAAACTTCATCCATGATGAAAATGGATACAATACAACTTAGTAAAAATACATTAATAATATTGATCAAGGTTATGCAAGTTCTAAGATTACGAGGTAAACCAAATTTATAACTCAATAATTATTGCACATTATCATCTAGCATATAGTTGAGCTGGTGGCACTGATACCATAACAAATAAAAGCTCGTACAGCTCACCTTGTGCCACATGATATTTTTCCTTGAAAACCACAATTTAAAATAACACGACTAGTGCCAAGTGTATCATATCAATCTTGCCAGATATTAATAAGTAACACAGTTCATTGATAAGTCTTCAAGGTATCATAATGTCTTATGGGTTTATGATTCAAAGAATTGCTGTATGTTATCATCTGGCATATAGGTGAGATGGTGGAACTGATACTACAAATAATAAAAGTTCATACAGCTCACCTTATGCCAGACAATATTTTCCTCAAAACCACAATTTAAAATAACTGCAAGTTTCAGATTATGGGGTAAAACATAATTATAATTCACTAATTATTGCATGTTTTCATCTGGCATAAAGGTACGCTAGTGGCACTGATACCACAAATAATAAACGTTCATACAGCTCACCTTATACCAGTCAATATTTTTCCTCAAAACCACAATTTAAAATAATTGTAACTAGTGCCAGGTGTACCACATTAATCTTGTCCTAGATTAATGAATCCAAAGTCCACTAATAAGTCTTCAAGGCATTATAATATTTTACAGGTTCATAATTCAAGAATTGCTGCATGTTATGATCTAGCATATAGGTGAGATGGTGGGACTGATACCATAAATAATACAAGTCATAAAGCTTGCCTTATGCCAGACAATACTTTTCCTCAACAACTTGAATTAAAGTGACTACATGCAGTGTTTGAGATGAAGAGCTTTATACTCTCAACCTTTCATGCAGGAAGCCACAATGAGAACAACTGACTGACTGATTAATAGATTGATTAACCGATTGACTGACTGACTGACTGACTGACTGACTGACTGACTGATTGACTGATTGATTGACTGATTGACTGAATGACTGACCAACAAAAAAAGCAATATGACTGCACAGAAAAAGATACCTTAATCTAAAAACATGTCTCAACTACTAAAGCTTAATACATCTCATGGCAACTACTCCAATAGTAGTATAAGTTATAAATGCCTTACATTATCAGGATCCAAATTTACTCTCAATCCAACAGATGTACACCCATCTGAGCTCATTTTGGACAAGTGAGGCATGAGTGTCTGGCAAAAAGCCTTTGCCAGCTCTCCAGTGAGTTTATTAAGGTCCCTCGATGCACTCTGTTGTCCTTCCACCAAAAAGAACACCTCTGTCCATTGTATTCTAAATACATTCTTGCGTGTGAAGTTACATCCACTGTGGACCTTGACACTTGGAAAAGAATCTAGCTTTAAACCGTCTATTGGGCTGTGCAAACTGTGGAAATTTGAAAGAATTATTGATCAAGAAAAGTCAATCAGTTGTGGCATCAACATTTTATTGAAGATTAAGCATAATCCTCTTTAAAAGTTATGCCAGCACCTTTGTCAGTACATGAACTATTAAGCTATTAAGTAAATTGAATGAATCCTTATTAAGATAATATTTTTTTTTAACAGCAAAAAAAGCCAAACACAAAGATGTGATTACAAGTCTACCATGTAAGTTTAAGTCAAGAACTCTGAGTGCAAGTTTCTGTAGCAAGAAAGAAGTCTTTACAACAGAATTAAAGCTTCCAAAGGAAAATAAAGCAAACCTGAAAGTAAAGTAGGCAAGCAGAAAAAAAAAAAGAGAGAAAGTAAAGAAAAAATTTTTAGGCATTCAGTTGATTGAAAATCAAACTTACACATCTCAAC
Source organism: Stylophora pistillata (assembly GCF_964205215.1). Classification (NCBI taxonomy): domain Eukaryota; kingdom Metazoa; phylum Cnidaria; class Anthozoa; order Scleractinia; family Pocilloporidae; genus Stylophora; species Stylophora pistillata. Next base: position 7,585,240 of record NC_142529.1, on the reverse strand, counting down.
CATGATTACTGGTACTTATTCATAATTATCTCCATAATATTCATTATTTTATAGCCATCATTATTATTCTCATTTTCAAGATGTCAAATTTTCTCTTCCACAATGAGAGTAAGCAAGGACAGAGGGACAATTATTTGTCTAAGACAAGTTAAACAGCACCTTGCTTGCTCTGAAGTATTTTGACGACTGACCCACTCCACAATGACTTGTTCTTCACCTGCCCCACCTGGAACCCCTGTAGTAATTGCATAGTCCTGCATTTCTTTCAAAGAATTTCTTAACTTTCCAATCACTTCTGGCATCAATTGGACCATAATGCCATCTATACAAAGACAAAAACAAAAAATAAACTCACCAAATACCAGTATTTATGCCAGAGGAAACTGGGCATGAACTCTCTCTAATTTAACCCTTGTTCTCCAAGACTATCTAGCATCTACTTTCTTCCCACAATATCACCCCTGAACAGGGTTCGACATCTCCACTAGCGCGGTAGCCCGAGGCTAGTAAAAATTTGGTCAGGCTAATAAAAAAAAAACACGTTTAATAGCCCGCTGGCTAGTAGAAAAATTGAAAGAAATAATAATTAGTTTACTTGAAGTTCACAGTTAATTAAAAAAACAAAGTTCAAATTTGAATGATAATACCAATAAAGAAGGCATCAGCCTTTCATCTACTGGCGTCTTTTTTGTCTTGCGTGTCGATCATAAATCGCTAGATCCCAGGCTCCGCACTTACCAATGTTGCGATGCCTTGCAGATTGCCTTGCACTTGAAGCGTTTGTACTATTCTTTATTATTTTAAAAGACATTCCCAATAAGTTTAGAGGAAGGTTTGCATGTTTGGAGTTGAAGCAGACCTCGAGGGAAATTGATCCGGGCTACCAAGTTGTGTTTCGCGCGAGTAAATTTTAGAAATCACTAGCGCGGTGGCTAGTAATGCAGGTAGCCAGGTGTCGAACCCTGCCTGAATTACACTTAAAAGTCAATGCAGTAAAGTAAATGTGCACCAACTAAAGAACCTGTTGATCATTAAATAAATTCTCCTTGACAGCACCTCAGAAAATGTATAGAGAAAAGTATGGAGAATATGCATACTGATGTTAGGGTGTAAAGGGTTAAATGTAGATGACAAACAAACCTTCTACAATGTTGACTTTTGCCATAAATGGACTGCTAGGCTTAAGTGCCCCACTAAATACAATAAAGCTTGCTCCAGTTACTAAAAGAAGAACAAAATGATAAGAGTTTGAGCGAGTTAAACAATATACAAATACTCAAACCAACTACCCTGAGTGCTTTCTTCAACATGTTTCAGTAGGTACCTTTCCTAGCTTGATTTTGTATGTTGATTGCTTGAGTTTTGTAGCCTTGTTCATTCTGCATGCACACCAGATGTGAGTCTGCTTCTAAGCTGAAGTTGGCTCCAAGGGCCATGACATGCTCATCAGTGGCATTGAGAATCTTTACTACCTAATGAGAGAATCAAAAAACATTTATTTCAAAAAAAAAAAACAAGGTATTGTCTGTTCATGATTTTGATCATTGCTCATACCAAAAAGGTAAAAACCTTTGTAATTGTCCTTGCTGCCTTAACTCTTCAACTCCCAAGAGTGCACAAGACAGAATTTCTCCTCACAACATCAAAACAATATCAAGCAAACAAGTGACGAGAAAGAAATGTCAATTAGGGGATTGTCGGTTTCTGACTGTTCAAGTTCTTCTGAGGAATATTGCAAGATGTTCAGATTTCCTCCTCCTGAATTACAAAGCATTAATAGCACAAACAAACAGCTGGATTGATATCTTCTGTTGAGAACTAAAAATCCCTAATAACACTTGAGTGGTAAACTAAACTTAACTTCACAATTTTGATAAAGATTTTATAATCTTGATCCCAGAAGTGATTAAGATGTAATTTCTCCTTCTGATACCCTACACTATCCAGCATACAGGACATGAGAATACTCAAACTTATCAGGTAGAAGTTATCATCTTGATCTAAAACCAAATTCTTGCAACTAATTTACAAGAAAATGTGCAACAGCTAGAGAGGACAGTTAACAATCAAATCTTGGGAGTTTAAGGCTTAATCAATCAGCCCCTTACAGGGCTATGGTCTAGCAGCATCAAGTGGCCCCTGGCGCCTTATTTTTGTTCTTGGGTGACCCAGGAATCTTAGTTTTTTCATAAAAAACATATGCTGGGCACCCTGGATTTCACAGTTTCTGAGCACTGGGCTCCCTTCCATTTTTCTTAGAGCACAGCCTTGCCCTTATCATAAGAATTGAAGACTTCAATTGTTCACCAACCCTTTCACTCCAAAGAGTGACCAGCATCTAATTTCTCATTACATTATCCCCCCTGAATCACACATTAAGGTCACGAGAATAAAGGAATTGATCACTGACTAAAACAGCTCTTGATTGCTTGACAAATTCTCCTTATCGGCTCCTTGGGAAGTGTATAGAGAACAGTATGGAGAATATGCATACCGTCTGATGTTAGGGTATAGAGGGATAAAATTGAAAATTGTTACCTCATCATATCTGTCTTGAGGCAATCTAACTAAGGTCTTTTTTTCTTCCATGTGTATGAGAAGCCCTGTAACTCTTGGTAATGTATACTGGAAATTCTTGAAGTCCTAAGAAAATTAATCAGGTAATGTCATACTCAGTAACAAGGCTATAATTATTCAGTATAAAAAAAAGTCCACAATCAAGTAGTGGATAAAATTAATTGTGGTTTCGAGTTTCTGAAAGAGACATTTAGCATTATTCACAGTGCCTTTCTCTGCCCAGGATTATAATAGTTACATGTAACAAAATGCAATCCTGCCTTGGTTGCACATTATTATGCTGGATAGTTCTATCCAGCCAATAACTGTTTACTAAGCATGCTACACTATCGCCTGGATAGCAACTAACTGATTACTTGGCAACACTCCTTGTCACTTCAAGCAACTGAAATTTAAGATGAGCTCAAGAAGTGTCAGTAAGGTAACACTAAGTCTTGTGCAAGAATACTTACTGCCTAAGCGCCAATCCAAAATTACAATCTAGCTGATCTATGTAAATGATTTTGAGCAACCACTGTACAATAAAAAGAATAATGAGCACATACTGCTAACAGATTCATGATTGTGTGGCCAACTTCACCATATACTGTCGATCTGCTTCTTGAACTGAATAATGGACAGGGATAATCTAGAATCAACCAAAACATATCTAACTCAGAGTGATGACTCTTTGTTGAAAGTGAGGTAGAGAAGAAAATTACAAAATTAATTGGTGGACAAAAATAATTGGAGCATCAAATAAAAGTAAAACAAATGAAACAAGCAATGCATTTTCTGAAATTATATGTGTAGGTGTTGTCTCTCATTTACTACTCAAGTGATTCAGTGCATGCTGCAAAATCAAACCTAATAATAAAAACAATAACACTAATAATAACAATAATAATGACAATAATAATAATAATAATAATAATAATAACAATAATAAAAATAATAATAATATAAAAATACAACACTAATCTAATAAAGTTGCACTCAAAAATACACAATAACCCTGGAGTAGGTTTGATTTGATGCTCATTTTGTGTGTTTTTGTTTTTCCACAGGACTCAGTTTATCTAGCTGATCTAGATACTGATTCCATTTAATTTGTAACATACTTTCATTACGGTTCAATAGAGGACTTACTCACATCTGAACTCTGCTCCAAGTCTTAGTTGCAGCCTTAAAGGAAACAACTGGGCCCATGGCGCTTCCAGACGTTTTATCAACACTCCTATGACATAAGGAGTGGACGGAACAGGGATGTTCTTCAAACACTGAAAAGATTTGATTGCATTAAAAAATGTCAAACATCAATCACATAATTATAGAATTATTGTTGATTAACCTTTCCTCTCCCAAGATCTCATCAGAAATTCTCCTTACTGTCTGCCATACAATTCATACAATATGAGTTGGGAGAATTTGGTATTGGATCTGGAAAGCACTTAATAGAAAAAAGGTTTTAAAAAAATGAGGCTTTCAATAGCCCTTATCACATTTGTGTCTGCAATGCAAAGGGTCCGTGGAGTTACAGTTTCAGGATGAGGCTATCTGGTCAACGTTTCTCGAGAAACACCAGAAACACTCCATGTCTGACCATATAACTCTGGAATCTGCGTTTTTTTTCTGCCGAGGAAAAGGTTAAAATTCTTATTGGTAATTGTCCTGGCATCACGAAAGGAAGATTGAAAGAATGGCTGTCATTTTGGAAAGGAACGGCAAAATTTTGTCGCATTTGTTCATGACTACGGTTGTTGTTCCTTTGTCAGCCGTTTTGAGGTTTAACTCAGAGTCACGTTTCAAGGCCCTCAGCGCCTTGCATTCGGCCAGAAGCAAATTATCTTTTGGCTTTGTAATTTCTATTTCTGAAAGGTCACTTTTAACCTCTTCTAAATAGTTTTCAAGGGCTACTGATTTTGGTATTGGTGGTATCCATGTAGATTTGACATGGCAGGGATGGGTTTTTTTGTCCTCCCCTTCGGATATGTAAATCAGACGCATTCTCCTTACGAACTGATCAAAGTCACACAATAGTTGTTGTCTGATCTGAATTTAAGCCCTTTTGCCAGTAAATTAATCTGGTTGTTTGTAAGTTCTTTATTTGAGAGGTTTTTATGTGCGTTTTGTTCGCCTCTAGTTTGATAGTTGAACGTCTTTGGCAAGACCGTGGTTTCGATCCTAATCTTGTGGATCTCATCAGTTGCTGATTCACTGAATAGACTGTTGCACCCGTACGCAAAACAATGTCTAACCATGACGAGAACATGCTGTATCCTCAAGAAAATGAATAAAAATACCTCGAAATGTAGCCATTTGCTTCAACTTTACTTGAAAGTTTTACCTGTGTGACCGGATAGCCTCGTTTCGAAACTTCAAAGTCCGCTGAGCTCTCGTACAGTGGGCGTAAATGCGATAAGGGCTATTTCAAGGCATACCTGAAATGATGGTTTTACATACAGGAAGCCTGCATTGTCATCACTGCCAAGAAATGGTTGACCAAAAATTGTGTAGCCAAGTTCAGACACAGTGTGACCTACCAGTAATTGAAAAAAATCTTAGTTCCAAGAAATGCTGCAAACAATTCTTGTTGTTTTCATTAATGAACAGGAGTCAGGATTCTACCTTGTTTTGCATATGCAAAGGCTGTATTGAAGTGTGAAAGGACATCCTTTGGAAGCATTGTCTCTTTGCGATGACACTCCAACAGGACCACCTGAAAACATTGGACACAATTAAATCACTAATAACCAAAATAATTTTTTAATTAATGTTAATTTTAGATCTCTATTCCACCTGTGACCAAACTCAAAATTTATCACCTCTCTTCAACAATTTAAAGAAAAGATATTTCAACACTTTTGACACAATTATAACTAACCCAGATGTCTTACCATCTCTTCTTGGTTAGCTGCCCCCATCCCTTCTGTAACAAAACACCAGCATTTGCGCTTCACACAACAGCTCACTAGAGAGAATGAAGAAAAGGGAACACGAATCCTAAGTCCTTTTTCCCCTCTCAATTCAGGGCCCTTTGCTACAGCTATCCCAAAGATTAATCTTAACCACAAGGGGAAGAGCATAGTTTGCTTTGTTATAACAAATCCTTTATTTCAAATGAGTAAGCTCCCACAGTGTTACCAATAAGTGGTTAATTCAATAAAATAATTATTCCATTTGTACTTGTTGGAAACAAAAATGGTAACACAAACTTGACACTATACCACTTGTCTGCTATTATTATCTCATATCAAATGCACTCTCCTGGATAAATTTTTAAGAATCTTCCAACACTTTATCCAGTTTATTTAACCCTTTGGCCCCTAAAAGTGACTAGCATCAAATTTCTCCTTACAATATCACCCGAGTCACACACTAAGGGAATGAGAATAAACTAAATGATCACCAACTAAAGAGGCTCCTGATTGATTAACTAATTCTCTTTGTCCACATCTTAGAAAATGTATAGAGAACAGTATGGAGAACATGCATAACAATGTTAAAATGTAAAGGGTTGATGTGAGAATTCACACTTACATTTCACTAAACTGACTTTAACAACTAGGTTCTTATTCAGCAGAAATACAACAGTTTCATGAAGACCTGTTTACAAAGAGAATTATCAGCATTAGAGGAAATATGAGGACTTTCCCTAAAAGAAAAGATAAACATAATATCTGAACAAAATTTTTTTTTATAATTTATTGACCTTCTTGAGACTATTTCTAATCTACTTGTCCTGACAACTAATTCAAGGCTGATCTAGTGACTTTACTACAACAAAACTGCCAACATAACAACAATAGTGGTAAAACTATTAGCTAGTGGCTGAAACAAGGAAACAAGTTTCCAGGGAGGATATTACAGGAGGCATGCTTTCTCAACCTTTTTCTCCACAACCAGTGAGTGTTCCATCTAAGTTTCATAATCATATTGTTCTCCCAAAAGCTTTAGAGGCAGCTAAAACAAGGTAACAATTTTCCAAGAAGAATATTGGGGAGGTATGCTTTCTTATCCATTATTTTTTTTCGAACTGGTATATGTTCCATCTATAGTGTATGTTAAAAACATATTGTTCTCTCAAAAGCTTGAATCCTTGAGCTGATCAATTTTCTTCGAGATATCACTGATCTTAAATTAATTCCAAATAAATTACTTGGCTAGTCGTGACATTTAGTAATTTATTTGATGTAACATCAACTACAAAAGTTTGCACCTTTCAGCTGATGCATGATTTCTGCAGGATCAGGCCTCTCTTGAATTGATATCTCTGAAACATACGAGAAATACAATTACATATAATTATTATTGAATCGCATCATTGAATAAAATCTCGCATTCTGATTGGTTATCGAAGTGACGTACTAAGCATGGAATTGCAAGCTGAAAACGAGGCTAAGTGACATTGTTTTGCATCTACAAAAACATAACAATTTTAAGTAATGCTGTTTCCTTTTTTTCTCATTTTTATTCAGTTATGCGATTCAAGGAAAATCCATTACTTCACTTGTGAATTCTGCATTAAATTGCACTTGAAAACCAATATCTTTTAGCATGCAATTCAATGCAAAATTCCCTCGTCAAGTAATGAATTTTCCTATAGCATTTATCATCTATCTCATAAGACAGAGAGTTTCTGAGTGACTCGTCATGTCTTAACTACATACTGTGAGTCTTCTTTGGGAAATAAGGTTGAGTAGTCATGCATCAAGACATTTATCAATCTTTGAATGTTGTCCTTCAGTAACATTCCAGCAGCAAAAGCTCCGACTTCTACAATATTTTACAGTTATTTTACTGTAATTCAAGGCCACATTAGTGTTTTTATTGTTTGACCAACATTTAATTTCTTCCTTACAGTATCACAATTGAATATGACACTTTGGTCTTAAGAATGAAGGAAATGATCAACAAGTAAAAAAGCTCTTGATTGTCAAACAGATACTCTTAATCACTACTAACTTTAGAAGATGTATAGAGAACAGTATAGAGAATATGCATACTGATGTTACGCAGTGAAGAGCTAAGGACCAACCTTCCCAAACAATTGAATTGAACAAGGAAGAATTACTCATTGCTGTTACATACCTTCATTTGTAACTCTTAAAACTGGTGGCAGTGCAGTTATATCTTGTGGCAACAATGACCGCACATTGTCAACATCCAATCGAAACAGGCAATCACTGTCATCAGACAAAGCAGGGGATGTTGGTGTGGATAATGGAGTGCTAGGTGCATCTGTGGGTGGCAGCTCTGGAATTTGTAGTGGAGGAAGAACTGGGGGAGAGGAGGATGGTGCTGTGGCAGCATCCACTCCTAAAGAATGAGTTCCAGTCATTAGACAACAGAAACAATGGAATTACATTCCAATGTTGAACAATTACAGAGTCACTTAGGAAAAGTTTGTGATCATGTTTACAGACTGAAGTAATTTAAGATCAATTCTTCACCTGGGTCAGGTAACTCTGTGGAATCAAATTCATCTCCTAAGGCCTCTGCACATTCTGCAATCTCTTGTTGGTCAGCTGGCAAGTCTTCATGTTCTTCTAAAACATCTTCTGTCAGCAAATCAACTGGCACACTGTCAAAATGATTTCTGAGATTGTCATCCTCTTGGCTCTCCATCACCTCTGATAATGCCTGAGCTGAAATTACAGTGATTATCAATATCATGCCTTGAAAAATGACACTTTGACCAGAAGAATTTTGAATAACATCTGATTGATGCCCCAAAAAAGATTATTCTCAAGGTATGCACTCCTTAACTCTTTAATGGGCCTTTTGCAGCTAGAGATCATGTGCTTAGATACCGCATAGCAACACCATACTGGAAAGCAAGCACTCCAGTGATCTCAGACAGTATAGAGGTCACAGAGGTCTGCATTCAAACAAAGAATACAGCAGATAACAGGTCAAAAGGTAATTGTTAATTAAGATCTAATTGTTAATTCTCCTATCTAGATGCCACACATTTCCTTTTGAATTAGTCACAAGAATTTGGTGTTGGATCAAGATAACAACTTATACCTGACAAGTTTGAGTATAATTCTCATTACCCAGGGGTTTCATTAAGGGCCACGCTCCAAGCGAATTGACCAGGTTGTGTAGACGGCTTTGCTCACCTGGTTTGACCATCTGGAGGAAAGTTTTTCTTACTAATAGAGAGTTATAGTTCAAAGAGTTTTGCCCACCCTGTAAAAACCAGTAGCCCTCCTGATGAAAACGTTAATGAAACCTCTGATTACCTGTTTGCCCGATAACATATGGATATTAACATGTTAATCACTTCCAAAAGTTAAAGGGTTTAAATTATTAAAATTTCTGTGATTTGGAGAGTATTTCTTCATTCTAATCAGACAAACAGCACAAAAAAAACCCCCCACCATTTCCAAAAAAAAAATGCAAACAAGAAAAACTAATCATGAGTCCATATTTTTTAGATATGATAATAAACATTAAATGCTAGAACTGATAACAATAAGATACCTCTTAAGAGGGCACTACAGCAGACTTGGCAAACACGACCTTCCTTGTTGTCCAGATAAGGTAAAACAAACTTCATATTACAGCAAGATGAACAAAGAGCCTGCAATTAACATAATTCAAATAGATGACTACTGATTTAAATCTAACGACATATTAGTAGTAATCTGTTAAAAAGACTTAAATTGCAAAAACTCGAATACAAGAACTTGTAACAAAGACAATTATGACTTTTGTTGTTGTTGCATAACATAATTATGCAACCTGAGGACATTCTTTCTTGAATAATCTCTGCAATAAATGGATATTGTACAGTGTTATACAATTCAGGAGCAGATCGCTTTCTGAAAAACTGTTCTGAATGGTCCTCAAGACAAGTTATGGCTTAGAGCCATTCCAAAGAACCTCAATATTAGTTTTAGAGTTTATTTTTGGTATTTTGTCCAACCATACACAATTCTTTTGACAACTAAACTACCAAATCGTAAGTTTACTTTTTGCATCTATCTGTTTTACAAATAATTACCTTAAAAGTAATTTTTGTGACACCTGTCAATTCAGGAATAACACTGGGTTAGGGTTAGGTATATTCAATGATCAAGCATTGCATACATAAGCCTCTATATGCAATTAAATTTCTGCACAATTTCTAACCAGCATAAAAATTGAAGAGTGTATTGTGAGCTACAATACCTTTCCACAAGCTCTGCAGTGATGTCTCCTCTTCAAAACACCAAATTTCAACCCGCAGTTCATACAGTGAGTAGCTACAGAATCAGGCACCCAGATGGGCGGCACTCTGCCAAGACAAGCTTCTCCTGAGGTGATACGGCGAGCCTTAACTGCTCCTTGAGACTGCAATGTCATGGTTAATTGAGGAGATTGTGTACCTTCATCGCGATGGACTTGGCTAAACTGATTACCTGTGTCAAAACTCTCTTGTTCTGAACCATTATAAATGTTTGTTATCGTAGGGTCATTTTGAAAAGAAGCACCAGAATCTGCATTCTCATTCTGTGCATAAAAATCCTGTGTTTCTGTCATATGAGTTTGATCAAAATATGTAGAATAAGTTTCAAACTGTGCACCAGCTACTGGCATGTTAGACAATCCAGGTTCACAAAGACGTTCACCTTGAGATTGGTCATATGATGTTACATTACTACCATAGGCAGATGTACCAACATCCTGGGGATGCAAAACAGAGGTGGTTGACGATTGTTCAAGAGTCTCCCCTTGTTCTGAAACAACAAATTCATTCAAACCATACTGGCTAGCCTCATCGTCTCCTGGCTGTTCTGAGTTATCTCTAGATGTATCTTCAGTCCAGCCTACAAATTCTAAATCTTGTGTGTGCTCAGCAACACCATTTGCTACCACTGCTGAGTGTAATCTTGACTCATCAATGTCACCATTGATTTGTTTGTCTACATGATCAAAATTATAACTGTTTGCTTCCTGGCCATCAGATGCTCTATCACTCCTTTCTTGAGTCATCAATAGGCTCTCCCCATCATCAAGTGAGCTGACATGGTGGTTTGTGTGCTCCACACCATTCAAGTCAAAGTGCCCAGCTGTGTTAACACTCTCAGAAGTGTCCTGTGCATTTTCCTGCAAAGTACTATCAACAAGTGTGCAGACCACACTTTCCTCCAGTTCTTCTAGTTCATCCCTCAAAGTCTTTTTAGCCACATTTTGATTAGTAATAGCTTCAGCTGCTTGAATCACTCCATTAATACTACTGCTATCATCACTGTCATCATCAACGTCCTTCTTGCTGTCGGCAGGATATTGGTCAGGCTCCTGATCTGACAATACCTCTTCTTGGATTGAAGGGAATGGAGACTGAAAACTCTGTGTTGCTACTCGCTTTCTGTCAACAGCTAACACTTTGACTGTACTGGTTTGATCTAGCTTTGGTTCTAAATTTCAAAATTGAAAGCATTACAAATATTAATAATCAATAGTTGAAAATAATTTTCAAATAGTTTTAGTAATTTAAGCATTTATTGCTTGATAGTTAAAGATTAAAATGGCAATATTGAAAAAGGACCTTCCTGCAAACTGTCATTAATATCAAAACCAAATAATGTTCATTCTTCTTAATCAATTTCACACTTTTATGTCCTTAATAGTTCTATACCAATAGTTTATTTGTTTTCATTTCTTTGTAGCAACATGACATTCCCAAATAGAATTTGTTTCATATTGCTCACTTTTAACCTTTTACTATATGCTTCACAAAATCTCCAACTTTGGTATTCAAAACTGCTTCAGCTTTTGAATTTAACTCATTTAATATATGGCTAAGGACAATCAGAGCCAATGTGTAAACATCACAGACATTTTACACTGACATAAATTGAGTTAGCAATGTTTACATCAAAAACATATTGGCCTGCTTTTTACCAATCATGCCAATGTTGAGGTAATTTCAACCAAATAAATAGTAAGACGACTCAACAAAAAAGAACATTATTTTTAATTAAAAGTTAACCTCATATTGAAGAGTACTTTTGTTTTGCAAGCACCCATCATATCTAACAACACAAGGACTTGACTCTAACCTTCTTCCTTTTCTTCAAATTCATCTAATAGCTTGTCTAAGTCCACAGGAACAAAGGTACTGGCCATTCTGCAAACACATTTCACAAAGACTATAGCTGTAGATTGAAGCATGACACACAAACCCCATCCCATTTAAGTTTTCTCCAGTGGAGTCCTGGAATTTCTTAAACTCTGTAAGTGCAAGTTTAGGGGAGCACTGGGATGCCAAAATGGTGAGAGCACTCGCCTCCCACCACTATGGCACGGTTCAATTCCCAGACCTGGCGTCACATGTAGGTTGAGTTCGTTGTTGGTTCTCATCCTTTACTCTTAGAGTTTATATCTGGGTCCTCCAGTTTTCCTCCTTCCCAAAAATCAACTTTTCAAATCCTAGTTTGACCTGGAGTGGAGTGTTTTTAACATGAGCCACCGGTTCAGAAGATTGGGCAACCACTTCCTACATTATCAACTTTAAATCAATTATTTATTTATTTACAAGTTTCGTCTTAGGAAGGGCCTGGACTTTAGAGGAAAAACTGAGGCTTTTATGCAATAGAACCAGGTAAAACCCTTTGGTACTTAAAGAGTGACTAGCATCTCATTTCCCTTAGGTGAATTTCTCATTTTGTAACATTTTTTAATTAGTAAATTAACTAATTAGTTGTAATTTAGTAAGTTAGAAATTTTGCATTTGTAAACCTTATCGCAATTCAGCTCTTGGCTGCAAGCTTTTTAAGGTGAATAATCTATCTATCTATCTATCTATCTTATGCCTGTGCATGTAACAGCATCACCCCTGACTCAAACATCAATATAAGGGGAAAAAAGCAAATGATTGTCAACAAAGAAGGTTATGATTGTCAAACCAATTCTCCTTAGCTTGTCGGTACCACAGGAGATGTATAAAAGTCAGGATGTAGAACATACTTCATGATTAAGGTGAAAAAATGGACAAGATTTTAGTCCTTAACATGACTAGTTCCCCTGACAGTTAAGGATTCTTAGTTATTGTCCTCGTAGGAATAAGACACTGTGAAAGCTAAGCCTCTTGCAAAACAAAGTAAAACAATGCACTTAACCTGAAGTAAAAAACCCCTTCAAAACTATTGAATTAATAACAGAAAAAAGCATATGACACCAAAGAATGCAACCAAAAAAGAGGTTTTTTTAAAATAATAATAATAATAATAATAATAATAATAATAATAATAATAATAAAAACAACATAATGTACTGCAAAAAAAAAAAAAAAAAGGTAAAATACTCAGTCTTCTTTCAATATTCTCCATATAGAATTATATGCTATAGTTCTAACATAACTAAGGATATTTTTCCAGGGATTCCAAAGAATAAATAATCTAAAGTATTTAAACCGTATTCCACTCCACTTGAAACATATTTTAATTGTATCATGACAAAGAAGAAATGCTAAAATTTGCACTGCAATGTGATAAGATCTTCCCTTGTGTCGTCATAATTAAAATGAGGTTCACACCATTATTTCTCAACATCAGTGTTTTCCTGTCGACAATTTCATTTTTTTAATCAGTGTATATTCGATCTAAAACGGGTTTGTCCCAAATTCACTATTAAACTAAAAACTGCAAACTCCTTCTTCTAAAAAACCAACCACAAAATAATTGCAAAATCGTTGTACTCTTTTGTAGTAACTCCAAATGCACAGTTGTTGACAAAGAAATCTTAGAATTGTTAAGTATGTTTTCGTTTCATATTCAAGCATAAATACGTACGTGTTTATTCTTTGACTAAACGAAAGGTAGTCGGTTACAAGCTACAAACGAATTTTCCTCTCTTTAAAGTGATCATAGGTCCTTAAATCAAGCAAATCACCACAGCGAAGTCAACATGCAATCTTTTAGAACGTTTCAGGGAAATTATCCTTGGAATTGTCTTGATCACCTCACCTGCAAGGTCCAAAGTTCCGCCGCAATCTATCATTTCACATGGCTTTTACATAAAGCTGGCGATGACAGGCCACTAAATATCGAGGTTGAACGTTCTCTTGCTGAAAAGAACACCGTTCAGTCTTGAAAAGCTGAAATTTTGCTCATAATTTTGAATACGCAACATAAACAGCTTTCGCTCGCCTCTTGTGAGTCTCCCGTGAGTTCACGTTAATGATCAGCAGTAAAGGTATGTTGTGTAAGACTTCATGAAGTATCACATTTGCATATCCACACCTTTCGTTTTCATGCCGTAGACGCTTTTCTCTCCCAGCAGGAGTATAAGAATTGTTTTTTTTTTTTCACTTACCCTAATTTCTGAAAATATTGCCACTCCTCCTGAAGATTACAATAGTGGCTTCTCTAACCCACTGTTTGTTTCCATTTGCTTTATTACCTTGGTTTTGGTGAGGCTTAATTTAGAAATAAAAATTTCCATATGCTCATCTTAGTTGGATTTGAAATTAAAACGGATCTCCTCGAAAAATTAAATGCGGTCAACAGGTATTGGTGCAAAAAGTACATCTGTAAGGGTTGTCCCACCCTTGAACATGTTATGTACTTTTGAGCCTTCAGTCAATGTTCTGAAAAAATGAAACTTCAGGACGGTGGAATTTGTTATTTTCATGGCCTTTTGTATTTCTGTTCTCAGAGCAAAGAAGATCACTATTCTATCCTCAAAGAATATTTTACAAACATTTCCCTGCGCACATCCTGGGGTACAAAATGATGAACGACCTGCAATTAAAAAAACAGATATACAATCTGCTCTCAATTTTTAACAAATTAATTGGTGTGGATGACTGCAAAATTCTTTAAAAGTGATTAGAGTGATGAACAATAACACAGCACACAACACTTAAAACAGAAAGGATGCCCTGATGTGAGAACTGCCTCTGCATGCTTTTCCAGTTGGAGGGGAGGGATCTTAAAACCTCTGTCATAGTGATATTTGAAGACATGCTAGACTGTTTCATCAAGCTTATATACAACATGATTAGACCCCCTTTGTTGGACAAAACTCGATCTGGTGGATAACCAGAGGCGGATCCAGGAATTTTTGATTGGGGGGATCCAAACTTTGGTTCAGAAAGGACTGTTGGACTCTTTGAGGCAAATTAGTTCTCCCCCACACCCCCTCCCACCAGTCGCGGTTGCACGTTATAATTCATTGGTCGCTTACCATTTATTTGGATTCATTAACAAAATCAGCCAGTTAAAAGTGATATACGAACCTGTCTCAAAGTTGTAAGCATTAGGTTTGATAGGGGGTCTGGATCCCCCGGACCCTTCCCCTGGATCCACCACTGATAACCCTATAAATTCTGCTATCGCTTATCCACTGGATAGCATGGTTCAAGGTTCATGGTTCATTTATTTCACATTATTTACATAAAATTAACATAAATTAGATAGAAGAGTAAAATTGCAACAAATGATTAGAGCATAAAATATATAAAGTACAGATTATAAAAATGTGTGTGGTGGTCAAAGAAGCAAGGCTTTCTAGTTCGCCACCACCTACTTTTAGATAAACAAAGAAATGGCACTGAGCTAGGATTGATGTGCAAGAGAGAATTATGTGTTTATAATTTAAGGTATGTTAGAGATATACTGAACCAAGCAAGAAAATCTATACAGGACAAGCTTAATAAGAGAAAAACAGACACACATACAAACAAACAAACAACAGCAACAACAATGAATGAAAGCAGAAACAGAAACAAAGGGGAGGAAGAGAACAACACATCATCAGCAACAACAGCAGCAACAAAGACCAAAATATAAGCAGACAATTATTAACTCTGTTATTATTATAATTATAGTTATTTACATATGGATAGTTATGTACTATAATCATTACTAAATAGTTACGTACTAAATAGTTACGATAGTTACGTACTATAATCATATCCACATGTTAATTTGCGCAATATAAATATTAAATTATTATTATCATAATTATAATAATTTTGATCACTAAACAGATTATATAATTATTATTTTATTGACAAGAGATCAGGTGGGCCATATAAAGTTTCTTAAACCTGTTAAATGTTTGGTTTTTTTTTGTGATCCACCATTTACACAACTGGACCCTGAATGCTGGCCAAATTTGACACCAATTGGATTCACCTACAAAAGGTGATGCTTACCTCAGTGCTGTTAGCATCGACTTGGATTGTATAATCTAGATTGCCTCTGTGGCTTAAACAATTCTTACTGGAGCTACAGTCCACTCTGACAACCACATCACTGTGGGACTGGTAATAAACACAGCAGTAACATTAGTAACCTTTTCACATGTAATACTGACCAAAGAGAAATTTCTACTTACAATGTAAATTTTCAAGCAGAAAGGCAATGAAAAGAAAAGAAAAGTATCAACTACCAAGTATTATGTGGAGGCGCGGTGGCCTCATGGTTAGTGCGCTTGACTCCGGATCAAGTGGTCCGGGTTCGAGCCCCGGCCGGGACATTGTTTTGTGTTCTTAGGCACGACACTTTACTCTCACAGTACCTCTCTTCACCCAGGTGTTTAAATGGGTACTGGCAATTTAATGCTGGGGGTAACCCTGCGATGGACTAGCATCCCATCCAGGGGGGAGTAGAAATACTCCCAATCGCTTCATGCTACAGAAACCGGAGTTAAGCACCGATCTAATGGGTCACTAGGCTCAAAAACAGACTTTTACTTTTTACCAAGTATTATGATATAGGGTCAAATTCTTGGAAATAAAATCATGAGAATTCGAATGGGAAAGATGATAAATTTTGAGCTTGGTACTGACAAAGAGAAAGATGCTTTTCTACTTAACACCAGTGGGGGACTAAGAAAAAATTCTAAGTCCCAGCCATTAGGAACAAAACCTTGGGCCTTCACCATTGTTTTCATCATTTAAGTTGCTCTAACTGATGTTTGATGACTTCAAATTTGGCAATTGAAAATGAAACGTAGTGATTTTACCCTACGTAAAATTTAGTTTTTCAGTTTTATAGGTAATTTTTCTTCAGTTCAAGCTGGTTTGCTAGCATCTAAGCTTTAGAGTAGTTGTCTTTTGCTCAGGTTAAAAAAGGAATTACTTTAAAAGTCTACATTCAAACTAGACCTGAATAGTTCCATGAAATTCTCACCATGTTCTGTAATGCCATGGTCACTCTGATGGCACTTTCATATTTGAACAAAACTAGGTCCCTCATCCCCTTTATATTTTCCTTTTTGGTTACATTGTTTAACACTGATGATACCACAGCTTTACGTACAGCTTCATTCTTGTTTTCCACAACTGAATTCACTTCTACTGTTGGCCTACACCTGTTACAAAACACCTCAAGCAAAAATGGACTTGCCTATGAAATGAAAATGAAAATGAAAATAAAAATGAATGAATGAATAAACTCCACCAGATCTGTTAACAGTGTTAGCTCCAACTGTTAAAATAAGTATTTATAGGGAAAAAAAGCTTGTGTCTTTAAGGAAATAATAAGAACTAAAAAAAAAAAATGTACATAAACAACCTCATGCATGCAAAAAAAAAAAAGTGTATGGCAAAGACATATATTGGTTTAATTCATGGCATTTATATATACACTGTAGAGCACAGCTGATCAGAATACTTAGGATGGAGATTCTCACATCATGGGAGTTCGCAGTTTAAAACTGAATTGTTTACTGAGGGATTTCATGGTCGTTATCTGTAAGAATGCAATAACTGTGATTGGCTTGTCTGTTCCGCATGTGCAGATTGTTGTAGTTGATGTCACAAAGAAAACAAGCATTCGATGGATGTGTATAAATCACTGCTTTGTATTTTTTGCCAAGCATAGCTGGCCCCCATAGCATGACTGATTTTCATTATGCACTTGATTCATTGACAGCATGTACCATGTACAAGAGCTTTGACCAACCCCCACCCCTCTTAATTTGCAACACTTGTGAGCACTACCAAATAAGGTAATGAATATGTGCGAGGTAAATCAGACAATGAGACACAACAAAATAATAGCAAGTTTTCAGAGAAAGTTTTCTATAGTTAATTGTTAGTTATAAGTCCCCTTAGTGAGTTATTTTGTGGGGAATAAACATGCAAATGAAGAAGAATCCGTGAGTTCTGGGTACCATTGTGAGGAATGGCTCAACCATGATGATACAATACAATCCTTGATTACTTTTGACATTCAATTGAAAATTATTGTTATGAGCACTAACATTTTACCTGATCCAACTCAAGGGCTTTGTTATAGCCCATATTCTCAAGAGTCAGCCATAGGTCATAAGGATCACCATCTGCATCTTGTGCTTCCATCAAGTTCAGGTCTAGGAATCCTTTCAGAGTTATTTCATCATCCTTCATTTCAAAATTATCTAAAAAAAAACAAACAAACAAACTGCTGCTGTAAATAATGCATCCATTGCAATTTCATGACTTTCCCTGCCTTTTGTAACAGCTGTTTGATGTTTTCCATGACCTGCAATCAAAGGGTTGGTTCTGGAACAAGGTGATTTATGATTGTGCAAGGAAGGCATTTTTCTTTCTTTTCATCCTGTACGGGTCTGACATTTCTCAGAAAGTCCTATGTGGATTTGACATTGCCCGGACAGTCCTACATGGATGTGACATTGTTCAAACAGTCCTAAAAAGGTTTGACACAACTCAGACAGTTCTAAGTGGATTTGAAATTGCTCAGACAGTGCTAGATGGATTTGACATTGCTAAGACAATTCCTTATGGATTTGACATTGCTCAGACAATACTATATGGAATTAACATTGCTTTGATAGTCCTTCATGGCTTTGACACTGCTCAGACAATGCTTCAAGGATTTGACATTGTTCAGACAGTCCTAAATGGGTTAGACACTGCTCAAACAGCTGGTTCTATAAATTATGGGTGTGACATTGTTCAGACAGTTCTACAGAGATTTGACATTGTGCATACAGGGTACAGTAGCTCAATACTGTGACTGATACAGAATTATTTATCTGTGTACTTAAGACTCATGTTTAAGCCTTAGCTGGGTTAGGGTGTTATGGTCCTGAGAGGACAACATGTGATTGTTCCTTTTTTATTGCAGCCGATCAGAATATTACCTTTCATAATTTCCCATGCATCATCATCACAAAGGTCTCCACCAGATTTAACCTGGAACAAGTCAAATTCTTCACGACTTAAATATCCATTCCCATTGAGATCACAACCATCAAAGATTTCAGACAGGGCTTCCCTGTTTCAATGACAAACAAAATCAGAAAAGTTCATATCAAATTGCACAACAATTTTCTAAATATATTTTTAGATTTTCAACAAGCCTGGCTAGACAGTTACCTTCTTTAGCACTGAATTAGTTCTCTTCTGCATGTGGTTCGAATCCCTTACAGGCCTGATTTTTTTCAGGTCTGATTTTCGCTATTGCATAAATAGCGCTCTCTACTGCGAGGATCGTGCATCATACGTATCTAATACCGCAGTTCAAAATATATCAACTTCATATAATTATTCATTGTATCTTCTGCATTGTGTTGCTTACAAACTGCATTTCTTAGTGGTGAAAATTTGCAGTGAATGAGTTGCTGGCAATCAGATCCTTGTGATTGCAAAAATACTTCTAGGATCACCAGAAGTCAAACATTGTAATTCATTTTGGTAGAAGGAAATATATGGCAAAAGGTTGTTTCAATGTAACAAAAAAAAAAGATTTTGGATAGTACTTTTGGGAATGGGTCAAAGCAATTTTGATGTGAGAGATGTGTAAGTTTTTGTTACAAGAACCATGAAATACGAATTTAAATCTACCAATAAACTTCTGCCTTGTGCAAGGTTTTCTATGAAATTGACATTGCCTAGTGGTCTTGAAAACAACTCAAATCATTAAAAGTCATTTACTTAAAGATCTTGCTTAGTTTGAGGTTTTCTCCATGGCCTGTGGTGAGGTTCACTTGTTTGGCAGGTTCTGCTTCTCTAACCGAGAGCCAACAACCAGTTGTGAATGTTATTAAACTGTATGTCCCTTTTTCCAGCTCACAGCGAAAACAATATTTCTAAAAAGGCAAAATAATACTACTTAAAAGAAATAATTATATACTGTACACTATAATTTGTAAACAGCCAGACTGACTTCCCAAATTTAAGAAAATTAAATGCTGTCTCATTTTGTACCAATACTCACTGGCCCAAGTTTGGACTCTGTAAATGCAACCACTTCTGAATTCTTGTCTATACAGAACACTGCCATGTCTATTGCTCTCAGTTGATCTGCTATTAAGTTGAAAATGAAACAGCCTTCTGTTATGCATTAATTTAATTTTAATTTAGTCCATTTTCACTGCATTAAGTTTTGCAGTGGGGAAGGACTAGAAAGGAACATAGGAACCATTCGTGCTAGTCCACCCTCCCACCCATCCCACCCCAGGGGAGGACATCCATCACACAGTAATCTCGTGTGTGGGAAATCAATGTCTCCTACCCCAACCCTGCAGGAGACGGGACCTCCATTTATTCGTCCCTATCTGAGAAGGCTAGAATATCTAACCATTTCTTGATGTTATAGAAAGGTAGCAAATTCTTCTCAATTATTTTAAGACCCTGAGTGCTTGTCCGGCCGGGGCTTGAACCCTTGACCTCCCGCACAACAGTCCAGCGCTCTATCCATTGAGCTAACCAGGAGGCAGTAAAATGCAGTAAAATGCATTGAACTAATAAATGTTTCATTCTTAAGATTCAAATTTTGAGAATATAAATTGAATCGCATTCTGGTTACCTTTCTTGTTTTTAGTCGATCGGATGGTAAGAAAGACTTCAGAGTCCTTTGTGAGGTGCAGTTTATAATGATGACTAGAAATCATTCCCTTTTTGTCGATAAAGAAACTGCCCTTGCTGCTTCCCTTATTCCAATCCTACAAAACAATGCAAGGAAATGAGTTTTGGGACTTTTTAATGTCCAAAAATTTTCCAAGTGAAGGAGTTTCTGAGCAAAGGTCATCATTAACGGCATTCAATCTCAAACATTACTTTTGCTTACTAATACCTCACACCAGCAAAACATGCTTTGCTAAACGTAGTTTAACTGCCAAAAATTAGAAACAGCAACATACATTTTCTGTAGGAACCTCGACTTAACGAACCTCTAAATATTAACAAGTTCCGCAAGACAGTAAAACAAACGATACTTCAGTTTCAGCCCACCTAAAGTTACAGTAAAACATTTGCCACAGAACCTTGATATAACAAACCCTCGATATAACGAACCAGTTTCCTCAGATTCCCTTAAGTAGCACTTCGTTAAGTCAAGGTTCCACTGTAATATAACACTAGTAAGGAAGCCTGTACTTCATATGCCCCATGGTTTCTTTGGCCTTCCTTTACATTTCTCTCAAAACTAATAAGTATCATTATAGTTCACCACTAAATTTTCTCCGGTTCTTATTGGTTTAAATCGATCACGTGACGCAATAGTGTTCATCCATGGAGAGACACTATCAGCCCATAGCGCCCGCCCACGGAAAATACCTGGATGGATAGTGCCCGTCCGCGGAAAATACCTGGATTAATAGTACTCATCCGTGAAAAGTTTTGAATAGTTTGACAGCCACGAAGTTAGGCAGATCGGAAAAACAGTGACTTTTCAATTCTGACAGGTATAACGTATTATTTAGCCAATGTACGGTTGCAAATTATTGACATTTGTGACAAGCTGTAGGCGTGGAAGAAAATTTAGTGGCGAACAATAAAAACAATAGAGTGTTTATGTCTCGGAACTATCGGTCTGATAGTTGCCCCTTGGAAATTTGATGTTCTTAAAACTAGCATATTTGCCCTCAAAGCTTCGCTTCTCAGGCAAATATTTGTTTTAAGAACATCAAATTTCCGCGGGGCAACTATCAGACCGAAAGTTCCTCGATAGAAACACTCTATTGTTTAAATAGCGTTTGTAGTTATTGGTGACAAAATAAAACCCTCACCTTGGAGACAACACTAACTAATAACGACTGGCTTTAGTCTAATGTAAATCTGTACAGAATATGCCATTATACCATCAAGTTTCCAGGCTCCTGAAGGATTTTTCTACTTTTAGACTGTCTTCTATTTGTACCAGAATTTGATAAAGAAGGAGAAGTAACATCATCATCATCAGCTCTTGCTAGTTTCTTAAGGCTTTTCTGTTTACAGTCCTCTGCTGTAGTAACAAGTAGTGCCGCAAACTGAAGGAATAATAATTATCATTTCAACCTTTAAAAACCCTTGAGAGGGACTGCCATCTAATTTCTCCATAGAGAATCACCTCTGAATGAATCAAAGATCAAGGTTGTGAGAATGAAGAAAATGATTTCTGACTGAAGAAGCTCTTGATTGTTTGACAAAGTCTCCTTGTTAATACCACAGGAAATATAAAGAGGAATGTGTGGAGAATATACAAACTGATGTGAGTGTGTAAAGAGTAAATATTTTCAGTTTTGTTATTCTGATGGTTTTCATTTTTCATACTTTCTATTGATGAGAAGGAATCTATGCAGTTAAAGTAGCATAAAGCCACAACATCAATTTAATGAAATTATTCAATAATTGTCTGGCATCCTAAAGGAGTTTTTACTGATCTAAAGCAAAGGTGAAGCCTTTGTATAATAACTCAATTCCATGTAATATGTACATACCTCATTATAATCCAGTTTTCCATCGTTGTTTACATCAGCATCATCTAGAATTGCCTGCACCTCAGATTTGGTCATGCGTTCTCCTTGCTGTTAAAGACAACAAAACTTAACCCAGGGCTCAATGTCAATAACTTTTCAACTTACTAGCCAAGTAGCTGGTGACAACTTAGATGTTACAACAATTTCAGTTTGTTTACTAGCCAAACTGGCTTATGGAAGTCGAAAAACCACTAGCCAAAATTGAAGTTCTACTCATCGGTGGCTAGTTGGCTACCATTAGTGTTGAGCCCTGTTAACCATTCATAAAAACAATAAGACAACAAAAAACCAGAGCGACATGATAGATATATCCAGGCAAGCAATCTCAACAAAGACTATCATAAACATGTCTGATCAGTTTGTTGAGGTGCAAAAATGAGACATTTGAACAGATCACACACATTTTTTACTTATCGCCAAACAAGACAGGACTTTTTACTTCAGGAGGGTCACTAAACTCCTACACTAGTTTCTTCCTAACATAAGGAGACGTGTTGTAGAGTATTCATGGGCCAAGTGATCACTCTCCACTAATTCAACTGTATTTTATTAAATAATCAAGATAGTATGTTTACCATACAATACTTGTACAGTAATTAGTTATTTTACTTTTACTTAGGGGAGTAGACTTAGGACACGATTGAGTAATGGAAAGTTCCTCACAGTGGTAACATTTTGTGACTCTATGTAATGCAATACACTACACATATAACATCACTTTTTCTAAACCTTGCTTCTTGACAGATGGGAGCATCACATCCATTTTAACGAACCTTCCCTCTCCTTGCTTTATTCTCAGCTAAATCCCCTCCAATCCACAGATTTCTAACTGACTGAGTGACATAAATTTCTTCTAAAGTATGTTCTGAGAATTTGGTGTGAAATCAAATAAGTTAATAGGTTGATAAGTTTCTTCATTTTCATCACCTGTCTTCCTGATAATGTAGTGATCATGCGAGGAGAAATTACCCACTGATCACTCCTGAGTGAAAGGGATTTGTATAACTTAGAAAGCTGGAGAACACCATTACCTTTGTCAACAGTCTGAACAATTCATCATGTGTTATGAATCCATCACCATTGGTATCTATACATTTGAATGCTTTTAACATAGCTTCCTTGTCGAGAGGCTTTTCCTTCCTCATAATGTCACAGAAATCATTGTAAGATATACTATCTGCATAAAGGAAATAAATGAAAGCAGAAGATTTATAATAATGATACTTGAAGATAAATAAACAGCGAGGAAATGTAATAAAGGTCAATATGGTAAACTTAGGCTCTTGCACAAGAAGGAAAAAAGATGAATAAATTTAGGAAAGTATGTTTCAATATTTGTCGCATTTGTAATCTTTATTAGTATAATTTCTGAGCTGAGCAAAGAGTTTCCAGCAATCTGATTGGTCGAGCGGTTCCTTATATGACGCTATATAAACCGCTCCACGCGGTTTATTTAAAATGTTAAAATAAAATGTTAATAAATGTTACTAAAAATTTAATGTCATGATTTTAGAAATTTCTCTGTTGTTCAGCTCTGAAATTATACTAAATTAATTTAAAAACAATTATTCGCCTCAGGTTCGGTGAATATTGTCAAATAATCCCCGAGACTTCGTCTCGGGGATTATTCGACAATATTCACCTCACCTTCAGCAAATAATTGTTAAATAGGATTAAAAAGTGTTTTCCAGAAAGATACAAGGCATGATGAGCCAGCAATCTTAGGTGTAAGAGAGGTGATAGATAATGGAAAATTTCTACCTAACCAAAGATGAAAAGGAGTTTTTATGCCTTGTGCAGTAGCCATGGATTTGATTGTTCCTTGTGAAAATATTCTAACAAAATATATACTACTGAATTGTCAACTGAAGGCATAATGTACACAGTCTGAAGAATTTCATGAAGAAATGACTGTTCCAGGTGGACTGCAACTGCAGAAAAAGAAGCCTGAAAAATTCAGGTTTTAGGTTTTGAAAAAATAAAATTTAATTCAGTAAAACTGTGATGAGATTTCTTAAATTGTAACCTCCACACATTGCGTCACTCCCAACGCATGGCTTTATAGGTCAGTTACTTTGCAGTAACTCCAACTAGTGTCTGAGAGGTAGGGATTCAAATACCATCGAAGCTTGAACTTTTTCAAACTTCCAATCAGCAACTGGTAGAATTACAGTCCACCAATGCGAGGATCATTTCTTTTGCTTGATTTTCATCTGACAGTCAAATGAAATTCCTTTAATTTAAATTGTAATTTCAAGTATACCACGACAATGGGGAACATTTTTCCTATTGATCAACCACTCTCTAACCCTCACACAATGTACTAAATAAATAGTAGGACACAATTAAAAATAAAAGATTTCTAAGAGTTCAATTCTGTGAAATTTACTGGAAAAAGGTTATGGCTAATAGTGTCAAAACATTATTTAGCATATTCCTTTAATAATCCTAATTAATCATAAAACAAATAATGACTTTATTAAAAGAGCCTAAATATTCTCACCAGTATCGTGCTTCCAATATTTTTCAGCAAACTTCCGAGAAGGATTCCTTCCACCAAATTGAAGTGCTAACCAAAATAGAAAATAAAATTTCTTCCAATAAATGTATTTCACAGGTTATTTACAATAAACTGAACACCTTAAAAATGAAAAATGTCCATACTCTGTAGGGTTGGTTACACTGTATATATCTAAAAAAAATTTGAGAATAAAAGCTCCTTTACCCTTTCACTCCCACGATCTAATCAGTAATTCTCCCAACTGTCTGTCAAACAGTTCTTAAGATGTTAGTTTGGAGAATTGGATATTGGATCGACTCGTGATCCTTAATTTATATTTTCTTAATTCTCATCACCTGTCTGGTCGATGTGGTATTGAAGTTGTAAGAAGAAATTCTGTCTTGGTCACTCATGGGAGTCGGAAAGGGTTAAGGCTGATAGGCAGGTTGCTAAAAGTGGGATTTACAAGAATAATTAAAGGCTCCTTAGAGCAACCTCATGGTATGAATTTTTGGCACCCTTGA
Organism: Stylophora pistillata; assembly: GCF_964205215.1. Taxonomy (NCBI): domain Eukaryota; kingdom Metazoa; phylum Cnidaria; class Anthozoa; order Scleractinia; family Pocilloporidae; genus Stylophora; species Stylophora pistillata. Next base: position 7,559,974 of record NC_142529.1, on the reverse strand, counting down.
CGTAACCTGCGATCTGGCTTTCTTAACTTTGGAAAGACTTTTTGATCACGGGCAACACGAGCTGGCACAATTATTGTGTTTGTAAGCGTTTTGATGGAGAAAAATTGTCTTAAATTGCAAATGTGTGAATAATTAGATACCGGCAGCTAAAAGATGAAATCAATGAAGTTTCATGCTTACCAATTTGCAGTAAGCTTAAGTTCACTTCATATTCGCAGTGTTTGGGTCTTCACGCACGAATCGTTCATGTTATCGTCACTTTTAGGACTCAGTCACCCATTTCTCTGCAGTCAAGTATTCTGTAGCATAATTTATTTCCTTTCCATTTTTGGCTCCACAAAGGTGTTTTGATCAAGTTTGGAATAAAAAAAACCATGCACACTTCAAGGGATGGGACGCCATTTGAATCTGTCCAATGTAGTTCGGCATATTCTCACCTTTGTACCACCCCCCAAATATACGTACACCATGACTTTGAACAGGGAAACTTGTCAGGGAAGGGGAGGAAAAGTGTTTAATCCAGGTTTAATGCATAAATTAATGTCTAACAAAGTGAGTGAGTGATTTTTAATTGAATTTTGCCCCCAAACCCTAGACCTCAGAGCATGACTTACATCATACCATGAGGAAAAAATGATAAGATTTCTCATTCCAAAAAGCCCATGGTTAATTCATTGTGTACATAATTTAAATGGGTTTGAATTATAAATCCCTGACTATGAATGGGAAAAGTCCACAAGCAGGCTAACATTTGAGGTTGAAATTGCTGAGTGACATAAGTAGAAAACTATGAGGTAAATTGGAAGCAATAATTAATATGCTTATTCTTAACCCTTGGAGAATAACTGGCATCTAATTTCGCCTTACAATATCATCCCTAAATCACACATGTAAGTCATGAGAATAAATGAAACGATCATCAACTAAAGAACCTCTCGATTATCAAACAAATTCTCCTTGTCAGCAACTTAGGAAATTTATAGAGAACAGTATGGAGAATATGTACGCTGATGTTAGGGTGTAACAGGTTACGTTGATGCAGTGATCATTATGATAAACTAATCAAAAAAATTACATTATTGTCAAAATGAGTTATCAAAGCTTGATTTTTATCTCCTTGTCATTCTGAATCATGCCTTATCATTTGTGTGTAAACCCACCAAAACCCGCCCAAATCGCACTCCCCTCTAGCAAAAACAAACCTCACGACTCCCGCAAGTTGTGATGAATTTCATATTTTCATCTGTATACAGTCTAAGTTTTTCTTACCAAGGATCAGTTCGTCAATGGAAGTAATTTTCTCTGTTGTAGTACTTAAAACAGCCAGGTAAGCGGCGCGGCATTCCTTCATAAAATTGTCAAATTTCGCAGTCGATTCTCTTCGGACTTTCTCCGAGAACGACACATTCGATGCTCGCGATGAAATACTTGAATTAGACGACCTTCGCACTGGTTTTACCCGCTTTACCTCTGACATTCCTGTAAGAGACTTTCTGAAGTCCTGTCTAGCTAAATTGTTTTTTCAGCATGATGATGTATAGCTCCTGTCACAGAGAGCGCGCCATCTTTGTTTCTTTGACCGTGGCGTGTATAACTGCTGACAAACACTACCTTGGTCTCAAGGCAACGGGGACTGGGAAAAAATTGGGAACGGGGAGTCAGAGGGAACCTCGGAGTGGGCCTGACACTTTCATTACACGAGTTAATTAAACAAAACTAGACGCATAGCTGCGTGAACACGGGCTTTCAATGTCACACATCTGAAGTTATCTTTAGGGCTGGGGTCTGCCATTTTGCCATTGTTACTGTCGTCACGCAATTTCGTCATTGCCGGTCATGAATAAGTCTATTTGTGTTTATTTTTGTCTGCTGGAGTGTAATGAATGTTGTTATTCAAGCATCTTCAAGGACTTTCAAGGAATTTATGAACCCTGAGTAGGTAATGTATTAGCCTTTAACTGCAAGGAGAAGGGAATTTTCTATCTATTATTGATACTGAGTCATAGTTTGTTGCCAAATGTTCACCCAAGGGGAGTTGTCAGAAATCAGTAGATTGAAGCAATGTTACTGTTCAATAGTCCAAATTGCTTTTAATAGAAAAATCTCTGAATATTGAATACTGCTGATGGCTGCAACAAGAGAAGCAGTGCTATTTACAGTTTTAGTAGATTCAATTAGAGGCATTTGACTTTCATTAAATACCAAGAGGAAATACACATATTTTGACCTTTTTGTGGGTTTAAAAATACATGTCATACAAAAAACTGAAAACCACATCAAAAACCCTGAGCTGCATTCACTATTACTTCTTACAGGATTTTCAAGAATCGATTTGCTTTCAACTGAATCAGACAATATTCCTTCACTGTAATCACTTTTAGGATCTAAACTTACTTCAGTTCCACAAACATCAACAGTTTTTGGCAAATCATCTGACAGTAAATACTTGTTTAAAGATGAATTTTCATATAATCTTTTGCCATACTGAATGACATTAGTTGAGGTGTTTGAATTCCAATAACTACATGATTTTATCACGGAGTGGCAGAGTAAACAGACAGCCACAGCACAACTCATATTAAACTTTCTGGTTTCACAGGCATGACTCTGAAAAAGGGTACTATTTTGAACTTTATTAATCTTAACCCCTTTCAACTCAAACATTTCATCGCTATGTATACTCTGAAAATAATGTACCAAGCTATTCAGTGATGATACTTCAAGCAGCACACGTGTACCTTGAGGATGGCTTCTACCATAAATATCCCTTGCATGAAAATAGAATATTTTCAAGCCCACATTGCCTTTACAATAGATAGCAACTGCAGTACATCCTATTATCAAGACAAAATTGTTGAGATTTTTGGATATGTGATTGAAAGGCTCTATCTAGGTAGGTACAGTACTGATATCCTTCTATTGTAGCTTCTTGATGAATAGTACCAGAGTGAAGCTTTCCCTTTATTGAAGTTCATAGTCAGACTCGAACACATTTAAAAGTGTAGGTAATTCTGTCTGCATTAAAAATGATTGTCTGGTTAACTGAGACAAACTTGGATGCAACTGATTTGCAATATTCATTATTGAAAGCAGTGACATTAGCAGAATTTATTCCTTGTTTGTTATTGTAAATCAAAGAGCATAAACTCTTTGCAACACATTGTTGTCCTGAATTTTGTCCAAATACCAACTCATTAGCTTGGCTATATGGTGCCGTTATTGTTTTGCTAGGGTCAACGTACATTAGACACCTGGGTCTATTACAAGAAAACATTGATAAATACCGACTTGCTCTATACTTCAATGGAAAGAGTACCATATAACCCCGTACACTAATTATGCATTCCACTCCTTTGTCTCTCACGACAAACTTTAAAAGCAAAGTCTACTACTCTGAATGCATAATTAATGTATGGGGTTATATGGTACTCTTGCCTGTCTAAATACACGGTTGTGGTTACATGTGAACATAACATGAGATAGCTCGTTTGATATACCAGGTTTCGCTTGATATTTCTCGATAAAAGGTCCACTCGTAGAGGATCACTCGTAAATTGATCTCTTGTAAAGTTCGCGGACCGACCCGTTCCCAAAACGCTCCACAAGTTTTAGTGTGGGTCTATCGCGAACAGTGTGTGACTTTGTACGTACATTGGGCGTAATAGCCATCGAATTTCTTTTGAGTCTTTCTACATCAGGGGAGGAATTGTCCATGAAGGCAGCTTTACGGTTCATTCTACGCATGTGCTTACACTTCATGCATGCGCTGTAGTGGAACTGCCTTTGGTGACCTGAACGCAAAAAAAAGATGAAGTCGAATTTATACCTCGGGCGTTCCCTTCGGAAAGCCCGAGTAATAAAACTTGCGGTCTAATCCTGGGCTTTTTAAATTGGAGTCAGGGTTCCAAATTGAAACACATCTGCACTATTGACTGACTTTTAAGCCACTGTTTATATCACAAATGCATATCTTTTGAAATAATGATTGATAATGAATTTTCAGACCAAATAACGGAGCAATCGTCTTCCTTTTACTGTTGTACCGTACCGTTTTTTTAATAACCCATGTGATTTTCTTTAGCAGCTGCATCACGAGAGTTTTTTTTAGCTCAGAAATACTATCAAAAATAACTCTGTTTTGAAAAGAACCTACATATACGTCAAGGTATTCAAAGATAAAGGAAACTTGCTAGACTAAACAAACACCATAGCCTGTTAGGATTGAGAAATTCCCAGGTATTGCGTTGAAAAACGTATTAAAAAAAAAAAAAAAAAAAAAGGTAGAGCAATTTCCTAACGTGGAATGCAGGAACTGCGCAGTTAATCGTCTTGACAGCTTTTGATGCGGAAAATCAATTTGAATTCTCCTTATACGTCAAAATTGCTGACTCTCTACTCTTTGCCGGAAAACCTGCCATAAAAGCGAGTTTTCCAAAAATATCTTCGTAGTCATCTATTCTTTAAGTAAAATTGAGAAAAAAAAATTGAGTTGATATTCATTTTCGCACAGTGTAGATTTCATTTTTCGGTTATTTTTGGCATCGTTTGGGAAAATTTTGAAAGGATACCACAGGCGGAAATTGATCTGAAAAGAACCCTTCTCGGGTAACATCAACAACGCGTAGAACACCATGCTATTTTTTAAAGTGTCAGTACGTGACTCAAGGAATATCGTTAAAACTCGCTTGGTGTAACAATAAAACCGAAACGACGTTTTCACTGAGTCCAAACAAGATGTGGAAATAGATTGGTGACGGAGTCAGTTAGAATTTAGTTCCATAGGTGAAAGTGCAAGTCGATTCAACTTGAACAATCTATCGAGTTTGTTTCAATAAATATTATTTTGTGTACAACTTGCAACATGTGTTGTTCTAGGGTCCGCTTATACAATATTTATGGATAATATTGAGAGTCAAACGTTTGAATTGTTATCAAGATCAATAAGCTTCATTAATATACATCGTTTTCTGCGTTTGAAATGCTGGGGGTAGGTATTTTATCGGTTCCAGATCATTCTAATTCCTCAAGTTCTGTAACGCACAAATTCTTGTCCTCTTGATGCATGTTTTAATTTTGGCGATTTTTGTGGGTTTATCAGCGATTTGTAACAAAAGATACCTTGCTTATAATCCAAATAAAACCCACGTATGACTACTTTTCCGCAAAAATTCTCTGCACTCGTTAGATTCCTGATAAGAGTATTTGCAACAGAAAAGTAAATATCTGCTCTATTTAAACAAAATATTCAGAGATCTTATTTTATTAGATGAATGGAGATGAATTATAAAACATGAAAAATAATTATACATTTATCCAAAACATCACTTCTAAAACTATAAAACGTCGTCTAAGGCTTTGAAAGAAAATTAATATTCCTTTCTTTTTAAAATAATTACGTTAAGTGTCATTGTCTAGCAAAACCACAAAGACGGTTTATAGCAGAAAATTCCCGCTTTGGCAATATGCCGCTCGGTGAACAAATTCCTCTCCTAAGTCCAACATTAAATCCACTCCAGTACACTTTTCCGATTGTCACGAATGTTCAGCAAACAAATTGACTTCAAATTACGAACAAACATGATCATCCTGTGACCAAGTAAAATGTTTGCAAATCACAAAGTCCATTACAATTTATGTTTGATTACAAAGTTCGATATCGAATTTATCAATTCGTAATTTTTTTCTAAATCGTTATTTTACGAGTTTGAATGATGTAAGGACCTCGAAACTCTAAAAATTCGTAGTATGTAAACATCGAAAATTGCGAAATGAGCGCTTCAACGAAATCAAAACAACGTGTAAGAAAACATCACGCTAGATTGTCACAATCTGCTGGGGGTGTGTGGACAAGGCGCAGTGAGATTTATTTTGCTTGCGTTCAGTTCGTCAATATATTTCGTCCACTTTCGATTACCAGTGCTGTTTCTTTTGCTTCAAATACACATTTACAACAAAATTTGACAAAAATATACGGCAATTTCATATATAAACAATGTGAACAAAATAAGCGTTTGATATGAAACACTGCGAGGGGTAGAATTGATTTCATTCCCTACTACAAGCTACTCGCTGTCTGATTTCCTCCTGGAACTTGTCTAAAATGTCTGAATATGCGTGAATCGTGCTAGCTTTTATACTAGGAAGCTTGGATGCTATTTTTGTCATGCCCATAAATGGTGTGAAATCTGTCGTATAGGCTCCTCTCGATCGATTGTATGATTGAATGTAAAATACAGCCAATGAAATGGCAGTTAAAATAGGCAAGTGACTCGCCATGAGAAACTGCTTATTTCTTCGTGTGCAGTGGACCAAGAAATGCTGGTAACGTGCAGGCATAGCTGAGTTCAAAATGTCCACCGTTGTCGACCCCTTGCTTTCAACGGTCACTTTGGATTTATTGCGTCCGAAGGAAACACTAGGAAACCCTGAAGAACATTTTAGAAAGGTAAGTGTATAAAGCATCAAATGGGTTTAAGCAGAGCGCTTTTAGCGTGATATGTTTAGTAGTAGTAAGTTACAGAAGTTAGACAGTTTCATACCGAGTTAGACCTTCTGTAGGACGAAACCAATTAACTCGAACATTTTTCATGTTCTCTTTTAGCTATGGTTTGATATCGACAGCCTGAATTTTTCACAGTTTAGTAGCAAGGTGGATATTTTCGATGACAGCGGCGCATTCGACTCTGAGAGCTCATTCGATTCAGACTACGAGCTCAATTACAACGAGAAGTATTTCTGTCAGGAAGATCTGATAGAAAGCAAGCTGAAAGACACTGCCTTGCTGTGCGAGTTGCCTTACCAACAGGATGACGTTTATTTGGAGCTACGAGCAGCTAGTCCCGATGATTTATCAAGCTGCAGCCCTACTACCAGCGAGTCGTCTTCGGACGTTGAAATTCAACTCGACTCGATCGAACAGACAGATCTCACGTGCAGTGATGTGGAAATGAAACCCGTCTGTGCTGTTAGTACAACGACCGTGAAACAAACTTCAGAGGGAACGCAAACTGACAACGATGAAGGTTTCGCGGAATCGATGAAATCTGATTCTTTGACCAAACTTGGGAAACCAAAATTGACGATCGAAAGTTCCACAACCATCTCCGGGTCGCCAAAGGCCAACTCGAATACATTAAAAGGAATTAACACTTCAAATGCAAATGATGCGAAAGATTCCTCTGAATCTATTCCAGCACAGCTACCAAAAGGAAAGAAAACATTGGCAAGGACTCATAAATGTACATTCGAAGGTTGTAACAAATCTTATACAAAAAGCTCGCATCTCAAAGCTCATCAAAGAACACATACTGGAGAAAAACCTTACCAGTGCAACTGGAAGGATTGCGGTTGGCGTTTTGCAAGATCTGATGAGCTTACAAGGCATTATCGAAAGCATACCGGAATAAAGCCGTTTAAATGCACAACATGCGATCGAAGCTTCTCTCGCTCAGATCATTTGTCGCTCCACATGAAGCGGCACTACTAAAGAATTCTTAAGGCCTCATTGTATGACGATAAATCTTGCTAGAATATTCCAAGCTTGGTTTTCAAACTCAGAGCTGTAACATAATAAAAAGATCTATAATATGATATGTTCCAGTGATACCGTATGTACAATTCATACAACATAAACAATATTCCAAAACAGGAAGATTGTTAACCACCTGGTTCACCAGAATATCCAAGTGGAGTAAAGAATTTAAAAGAACAAAGAGAAGATAAGGTGGCTAATGCTGGTCCTGAAATGTGTACATTTATGTTTAAAAAATGGAAATAAATGCAAAGCATTAAAATGAGATGTTTTAACGAAATGTTTGTTTTCTTGTCATGACTTGTAGGTCATGTGCTTCTGTATAAACTACGAACTAGAAAGTCACAAGTCTGTGGCGAAAACTTACTTCGATGACAGAAGTCAAACTAGAAGTAAATGAGGTTGTATAAAGTTTTTCTCAAACCTGCAAAAGACAATTTTTGTGGTAATAAGTGGGCAACACTGTTTCTGAGTGAGGAATTGATGGATTGATGGATTTGGTTTAAAATTACTTTGTGCTGAACTAAAAGCAGGCCTTGACTCAGTTGGTCCAGATCTTTACATAATGTTCTTGAAAAGCTTTTCAGACTGTTAAAGTAGTATAAGCTATAAATTCTTGTGAAAACTTATTCTGTTATGGCTTGAATTTTACAAAATAAAAGTATGAGTAATGAAGCCAGTGAAACTAAGTAAAATCAAAACAAACAAAGGAGTTAGAAAATAAAAGCTAAAAAAGGTATGATAAGACACCTGACAGGTAATTTAAGAAAATTCGTTTTAAACCCCAGTAAGACAATTTCGTAAGACAGGGTCATGGGTTCAAGTCCCATCTGGGGCTCGGATTTTTTCTATTTCACTAAAAAGTAAGACAATTGACGAATTAAAAGTTGAAATTGAAGTACAGAAAACTTTTCTCTGAGGTGAAACAGAATGATTTTGCTTAAAACATGTCATCAGCACTGATAATAGAGAAATGTCACATCTGTGTTTTAATCACAAATATATCACATGTCATTCCTTTTATAATTTGTGGGTTAATTTCAATGTTTTTAGTAATAAATCATAAATGTCCATTTGTGTTTACAATATTTTCATTTTCCTTGTTTTGACAAGAATCATGGCAGCTGCCTTTTTTTGGCTTGATTATTCATGAGATTCAATGTACACAACAGATGATAGGGAAATACCTTAAAAGGTATCTGATCATAGCCCGCCTTGAGTTGAACTGATATGGATTTTATTGAAATTAAGGCAATGGATATGCCTCATTTTGTATTCCTCAAAAATGACCTCACTTCAGTGTGAATTATACAAGTCAATATTACTACTAAATATGATTAAATGAGCAGTGGTGAAAATGTTAATGATGATATCGTCAATTCGTCTGACCCACACAGATTTATAGGGTGATGTGGGACACAGAAAGCTGATTGCAATTACAGCAGTCAATCACTGCTGTGTGAAAAAAACCATTTGGAAAAACCTCTAAGAATGTGATGAATTAAGTTTTTTCAAATCCTGCACACCAAAATAAATTGAAGTCTCACATGAACATGAAGAATTACGATCCAAAGTCCCAAGTCCAATACAATAGTCAATGTCTATTTTAACAGGAAGAACGTTACCAAGCAAATTTTTAGTAAAGCAGAATAAAGATAACAAAGATTAAGCTAATGGGACGTATTTGATTTCTGGACAAGGAAAAGAAATCCTCCATTAACGAAACCATGAAAAAAATGCGACGCTTTTACGTTTTTCTAAATTTTTGTCAGAAAGATTAAGTTTTAAGTGTCACGCAACAAACATGTCACACACCATGCGTATATGCTTTATCGGGTGGTGAACTTTTCGTGTCACACAAAGAGCGACTTCCTTAGTCTGGGAGCAAAATTATTGCAGGTATGGGGACTATATCAACTAAGATTTTAGATGGGAAGGGAGTTCGAGGAGTTGACCGGAGAGGGATTAAAAATCTATGTTTGTATATCAAACATCTCGGTCAAAAGGATTAATATGAAAAAAAAAAAAAAAAAAAAACTAAGGGAAAACTTTGTCCTAAGTTCATGTATTGTTCACTACTAGCAGGTTGATCATAGGGGGTCACGTGGTGTTCATTGCACTAAAAAAAATTGAATGTCGTCAGGAGCTCATAAGTAATAAAATCAACCTCGTTCCCAGGGTCTCTCATCTTCCCGCCCTCTCCTCGCTCGCTCCAGGGGGGCGGGAAGATGAGAGACCCTGGGAACGAGGTTGTAAGGAAATTTACTCCTAGTGTCGGTCACGGGAAAGCAAGAAGGGATTAAAGACGTTCTCGGTCTTTCGAATTCTCTTAGATTTCCCTTTGGCCGAGTCAATATTTAATTTCTCTTCTTTTGTAGGCAGGGAGGAGGGGTTATATAATATCTCATATCATGATATAATATCTCATATCACGAATGCTCTCAGAACTTTTATATAGCGTGCCCGTCAGCTTTATATAAACCCTGTGATCAGCAAGTAGTAAAGTCTATGGAAAACGACCATGATATGACCAACTCCAGTTATAACCAACACATTTTAACGATAGCTTGGTTCTTGAAAAGGTCACTTTGTATTTTCTTAATCTTGCATACTGCCAGAACGTAGGTGTTTTGGACACGCACGTATTGCGGACCTGTCTCACTGTGTTGCACGATGTGATTGCTTTTCTGTGATTAATTCCTTGGGGTCAAATTTTCTCGCGAGTCAAAGTATCTTACGAATGATGAACCAAACATTACGGTCATTTTCATGGCCGATAGCTTTTAAACGGAGTTTTATCCAACTGCTTCTGATTACATGAAAGTTTTGGGGAAAAAATGACCGACTGGACTTCGATTGCCGGTAAAGGTGTCAGGCATTTTTTAGGGGGAGAGATGTTTACTGTGTTAGCGTGTCTTCTCATCTTCAACATGCTGTCAATTGGTAGTAATTGCAGATACTTCTTATACAATTTCTTGCGAGAGTCTCGACTATCTTTGTTCGTAATATCGGAATCTAAATCACCAGCCATTACTGATATGACTGAGGGGTTAAAAAGTTCTCTCTTGCCCAGGCATGTTCGCGCTTTTGTCGTCAAAGGTTGTCGCAGACTTTCCACGCCTCTCTCGATCTTTGATTTCCTTCTCGCCTCAAGCCTCCTCTCTAAATTACACATTTTGGCGACAGGGCTTAACAGTGGCCTGGTATCAAGTAAATGTGGTCTTCTTTCTGGAAGTCTGCTGGGGTCGAAGGAGGTATTCATCCTAACATTACGAGCCGTCCTGTTCGTGGGTAAAGTTTGTCGAAGTTCTTCGTCTTGCTTATCAGGTTGTTTTGGCATCCCACGAAGTGCGTGGAGATTATTGGCTGTTAAGGGTCCAGAGGTTTCTTCGTGTAATCGGCATGAAAATGTGTCCATGGCCGACCCATCGTTTTGTGCTGTTTCTAAAATGCTAACAGCAGACCTTGGTGTTAAACATCCAAAGTATGAATGACACCAGCCTAAAATGATCAAAAAGGGAACAAATAGAGATATAAAAAGTCCTTGGTAGTTGAATAAGCTAGAATGACGCTACTCTCCTCCCCCTCCCCTCCCACCCATCCAAGCTTTCGCCGAGAGGGAGAGGTTACCAACAGAGGCATTAAAAAAAAATGCGCCCCTCCCACCCCCCCCATCTTAGTTCAAGGTCTAGATTCGCCACTGATAACCTAAAAGCCCCTTTAGTCTTGCGTGATGGCCCCCCTTTGCAAGACTAATAAATGTAGATGTAGAATCACATTCTACCGGAGGGGGGGCCTTACCCTCAGGAATAGCTTTGTTTGAATCTTGAGAAGCTGACATGTCAGGTGTTAGATTTCAGTATAGAAGACATTCGATTCGCTCACCAGTTTCATTTGTTACAGAAAACATTGATCGTTCTTCATCTTTAACCCACTCGACAATTCCTAAAAAGCATAAAACATAGAGAAATCATAACTTGAAAGCAGGCTTTACCCTAAATAACTAGTTAATGGTTCAAACGGCAAGGCTGGGGTAGGGTCCTTGTGTTAAGTTCTTGGGGAAAACAAGGTCCCCTCTCAAATTGCCCATCAATCTAGTCGAGACAACGTGAGACAGTTTCAGTGGTTTGATAGAAACTTGCCTTGTGAAACCTTCGACTCACGGCTTCCGTAGCCTACCTTCAGGATTATTTTCATAGTTCCAAAAAAAAGGACAAAAAAAATTATGAATTATATGCGGTGAGCTCTCGTAAATTTCTTCAAGACCGGACTGCTTTCTGTTAGTCAGATAATTATCCAAGCTGTACGTATATGTATTTTATATTTTAGAAGTCCACGATCTGAATAACATAGGGAACTAAATCATATTTTTTGATAATTTCGATAGTATTTTACTCTCTTTTTTACCAAAGTCATCATGTAAAAGTAATAATTGACTGATTTCCCATCCACAGAGATCTCCTCGTGATACACTTGAGGAATTCCTGTTAACAAAAACACAAAATAATAAAAACCACACCTCTGCAAATCTCTCGCCAACAGCGCTACTGAGTTTAAGTTTGGCACTAGCTGAAGTGTTCTGTCATGGAGTGATGTTAAACCAAAACAGAAGCCAATCAGAACAAGGGAAATGTCACAAAGGCAATGCCGAAGAGCCCAAAGCAAGAATAGTGTAATCCCGAATTACAAGCGATTACTGCTCCTTATATCAAAATCTGTAAAAATAGAACTGGATCGTGATTGTGGACACAGGAAACTGGATTAAGGCAATCATTAGATTTCAAGTTACTTTAGAGTGGAAGAAAAATGCTAGTTACAAATTTCCTTCTGGTAGATTTTCTAAATCCAATGGATATGACCCTACTATTATTTTCCGAGGAAGGGCTTTTTGTTTGTGAATGGATAGATACAGAATCATAATTTATAATTACTCTGCTCAGCACTAACCGTGATCTGGGTTCTTACTCCTGCAACTACAAACTCGATCCTTTTCATATCAAACTGGGAGGAAAATTTATCCTTTATTACTAAATAAATATACCTGACATATTGCAAAGTGTTTATACCTAGACATGAGTCCTAGTGAAGCGGGAACTTGACGTGAAGACGATGTTAAAATGAAAAAACAAGTGAAGGCGAAGGTACGAGGAAGATGATCTCAGAAAAAAGACGAGTTTTTAGGGGTCATTTTCTAAGGTAAACAGTTGTGAGGCAGTTGAAAAGCGGATGTAAAAAATAGGATTTACAAAAGGCTGAAGAAAATCAGATAATCTGTCTGAGCTTTTCAAGGATAGTAACGGTTGCTATGACGACCATCTGATCGGTCTGTGAATGCCGCGTGAGAGTGTCAATCTATAACATGTTTCGACAATAAAATTGAAAAGTAAAGCACTAGCAATATAAATATTTATGGCTTCTTTTATTGTCAAAAAAAATCCACTGTAATGATAATTCAAGAATGAAGGGTCCTTATCTCGTTAGAAGCCTTTCCTTTCAGTGTAGTTCATATTGTATCCAGCGAATAGCTGATGAAAATTATGTAGTAACGAGTTCTCTAAACTAATTTAGAAGGAAATATATGGTCGATAGAGGGGGGAATTATTAATCGGATCTTGGTACATTTTGAAGGGGTTTGAATTAAACTATTGTTTTGCTTCAGCCCTACATTGAATTACTAAGACTAAAGCTCAGTAAACAATGTATATTTTATGATATTTAAATCTAAATATCGCTGAATGCGGTTTCTCTCTAAAGCAAGATTACAAGGACTTGAGGCCGTTGTAACAATATTGAATTTAAAAATAGCAGACCAAAAATTATTTGAAAACCTAAATTTTTCTGTTTCACAAGGAGAATAACTGAGAAAGGAGTTTTGTAGAGTAAGTTTGCTTCCATCAGAATTGAACACTACCATTTGAATCACTCTACATCAGCTTTACCACAAGGAAAGAAATGATTGATGTTTTGCGACGGAAGGAAATAATTTGAAATGCATCAGTTTATAAAATGGATTGTCTTAGTGTATGTCCATGTAAAATCCTCCATGCGAAGTAACGGCAACCTAATACAATGTAGATTCAAGATTTTCTTATCTTCTTCCGTCATTTCAAACAAAAGCATCCATTATTCAATGTTTTCAATGAGGTTTTCAAGGTGTCTGCATACACATTTAATCTAGGACTAGCTGTTTCTCAATATCCATCTAATTATTGATAAAGAGTCGTAGTACCAACCTCAGATCTTGTGCTGAAAAGTGTTGAAAACGTTTCGTTCTTAGGCTATCTTGATTGACACCGTTATCTCGTTTCATTTTATATCGAAACGAATGTGGAGTTCCTTGCATCAGGCCGGACCACTTATTCAAATTTTAAAGCAATTTTTCACGGTTTACCTGCCGCATGAAATGTAATTCTAGAATGTCTGCCATGCTTAATCTGTGTTTACTTTTTACTTTTACTTTTTTCCACAGCAACATCCCACAACAAATTTTCATAGCTTTCCGGAAACTGCCTATAAATAAATAAACAAAGATGAAGGCTGAAATCTGTCCAATTAGTGATTTAAAATGCAAATTGTGATTTTGTGATAAGAACTCTATTTATTTTACTTCCATGGTTTGTGAACAAGTGACAATACAGTTCATACAAAACCTGCAGGGTGCCTAACTTAATATCTGTGTTTGTACATTTCTGTGTGTTTGAGCGCTTCAATCAATAAAAATCCTGCTTTTTTCTATTTGCATTGCACTACAGGATTTCAACGTAGTACCCTTTTCACACGGTTTTCAAAAGCTTTTAAAGAACTAAATGAACTGTAATAGAAGGCTCTTAGGAAAATCTATTAATTATTCCTCTTGGAAAGAAACGGCTTTCACAGACTCCAACTGTGCTAATGTAATCGGGTAATTACTGTGGGATAGAAGACAAAGTTACGTTTATTTTATCAAGTTATCACATCTTTATTTTGTTAAAGAAAAATTTGTGTTAAAGGAGGACGAAGTTCATGTTTTAAATGTCGACAGTTCCTCAATTATCTTCCTTAAAGTTAAGGGAAAATTTCATAAGCAGGAAAACTTCATTTTCAAAATACACTTCGATAAGTTTAAAATTTCTTATACAACTTCATAGCTAGCAAATTCTTCTTGACAAAAATTGTTGCCTATCAACTGCTTCACTCACAAGCATTTTACTTCAAATAAATCACTTTTTTTCGTACCCAAGTCTCAAATGGCGTGTAAACACTAGGAGGTAAGGGTAGAAAAGTATAACATGTCCATTGTAGAGGACGCCGGAAGTTGGGAACTTTCAACGGAAAGCTAGGACGGTAGGCTAAGACTAACCTGGTGCCTGTATCTGATGGTGACTGGAAAAAAAAAAAAAAGTGAGTGCGCAGAAACGAGGGTAAAGGCAGGATTAAAAACTCTGACTAGTGAGGTCGACTCCAGTTTCCGCAAGGTTTAAAATACAATTTCACGTTGAAATGGGAACCACATCATCGACGAATTTAGAGGGAGATACTGAATAATCGAATAATTATCACGTCTTTATGGATCGCACCCTGATATAGCTAAAAACCATTAACATAAGATGAATTATCTCTAAGGCAAAAAATCACGATAGGGAATGTCACATTTACGAAGAAAACTGTGCTTCAGAAGGATTCGAAGTATGATACATTAAGTTTTTCATGTCGCTATGTAAAATGTAAGAACAATGTTGGGTATAAAATTTTTAAAAGAAATTCCTTTTTAACAAAAAGTTATGCGGTTTTGTAAGAATCCAACTTCATTTAGGGCGAGGGAAGATTCGTGCACTTCGTCCAAAACTGCGCATGCCATCAAAGTCATCGGCACGCTCGTCATCAAGCCCCCTGCGCAAGCCCCCGCTCTGGCTCACACCATCTTCCTGTGTATGCCTGAATTCCCCACCGTGTGAAACTCGGTCTCGAGGCCAGGAGTCTTGTTGTAATTGATGCCTGGGTTCTCTCATTCTCATCCTGGTCAGAGTGAAGTTGAGTGTGGCGGGTTTATCAGGTAATACTGTACATGATTTGGTTTCCTGTTCAAATCCTTTGGCTGAAACTGTGATGTCATAAGAGCCTGGGACTAGTAATCTCCAAAAGTCGCCGTCATTTGCAGAGAACACGTCATGGCGGCGATTTGAGACAGCTATTCTAGCTTCGTCCACAGGTTTACCATCTTGATCTTTAACAAAGCCGTGCACACCAGAATGGACCTTATGACAAGCGAATACTTTATTAATCAACCGAGAAGTAACTCAACTTGACGTAAAATTTTTACTCTATAAATGAATCGATAAGGATATTTTGCCAACTGTACTCTTGACTGACAGGTGAACACAAATTTGACGTCCAAGCTGCGCATGTCCGAAATCCTAGGTCTAAGGACAAGTTAGAGTGGACTGTCCACGGTGACATTTAAGTCCCCCCTCCCTCTCCCCTCATTCTCCTTAAACCTCACCCCTGCTCCTTCAGTTTGCTTTGCCTTATCTCAGTTCCTTCATTATCTTTGACAGATGAAATCCTACTCGATAAATTCGCCGGTAGTCGGCATCTTCACAGTGATCTTTAAGCCACAGTTAAGCTTCCGCTTACAAAGAACAATTTATACTTACCCCCTGTCTCCAAAGCATGTTACAAGAAGCCTATTTTAAAATTATTATCTGTGAATCATCATTTTTGGTATACCTGCTCTATATAACTAAGGAGAGCCTCTTTGTTCTCCTGCCAGTATTCTGGTAGTTCACTTGCATTAGGAAACTTCTGACAACCGAGTTCAAGCGTTATATCAAAACAATTGGAATGCACATAATTGTAATCTTGCATTCCTCCCGATACACTGAACCACTTGGCACCATTCGTTATCCCGTCTATAAAATGCTCCCGCGGAATCTCTTTGCATTTCCAAGGTGCGTTTGCTAAATGCATTGTGGGATGTGCCTCTGAGTACGCACGCGCAATCTGTCTAAATACGTCATCATCGGGCGTGGCGCTGTACACGCTCTGTCCCGAGGGATTATCGTCATACGGGTAATTTGCCACGAGAGCTCCGCTGTGCAAACTGGCTGACAGCACAAAAGGAATAGAACTGATCCACTTCATGACTGCGCGGGTTTCCGGTTGGGGCGGTCCGTTGGTGCTCGGAAAAAATTGATCCGGAAAATTACGATTCAAGTCGATACCGTTGGCATTAGGTCGGCTTGATTTCCAAATGTCTTCGTCATCAGCCAATGTGGCAGCCAGTTCGTATCCGTCAGGATTCATACTCGGCATGATGTGGATTCTAGTCGTGTCTACGATGCTAGTGACTCTTTCGTTGACCCCGTAGTTTTTGCAAAGATACCTAATCAAATGAAGAAGCATCTCTCTTCCTATGGCTTCATCTCCGTGCATGTTAGCGACGTATTTAAATTCTGGTTCCCCAGGCTCGTGTTTCCCCGGGTTATTGGAGATTTCCATGACCCACAATTTGCGGTTCTGCACCGAGGTACCGATGTCATACAATCGAGCTATTTTGCTGTATTTTCTGGAATACTCCTTCAAAAGCCAGGTCATTTCTTCATAATTATGATGTCTAAAGCTCGAGTTTTTCTCAGATATTTCAGTTTTAGAGTCTTTCTCCAGGTCCTTGGCACCTTCCTGGCTGTGATCTTTAAGTTCTTCTTTAGCAATGGCGAGTTTATGTTTTATGTCCTTGATGGTTGCAAAGCTCCCTTTCTTTCCATTAATCGTGTTTGGTTCAGTTTCATGTTTGTTTTCCTTATCAGTTGATATTTTCTTGGCTCCTTTATCGGGTGGCTTTGCAGAAGAAGAAAGAATCGGGTTGTAAAGAATCAAGGACAGTACGAACAACTTCGCACGAAGCATGGCTGAAGTGCTCACAGAACTGTTCACGATTCGAAATGTCTGCTCTTTTGTGAAACGGTATTAATTTAGGGTTCTTATTGACATCACCGCAGGAGTGGTTAACCGCTCACCACACCTTACAAAGATTTAGTTATGATCTTTATATCTCTCATCGCATCACGGCTATAAACCATTTGTAAATGATCCGTACTCGCTTATGATTTTAACAGCTAACAGACAAGAGTACTCCTGTATAAATACACATTCGTAGTGTCAGAAAAATGCAAAACCGCGAAGTCCCAGTTTAAATTGAAACATATTTATCTTTTTGCAGAGGTTCTTAGATATAGGAAGCAAAAACAGATTTTTGGCTATCGATTTGTTACGTCCAATTAGCTGACCACCTGCTGAGAAATGGCAGGTGTAATAATCTACCTGCTCCGAATCTTGTAGCGCAAAAGTCGTCTGGAGAAACCTTTTATAAGTACAATTGAATTTCAAATTGTTTTTCTTAAATTAGACGCTAGAAAATAAAGAGTACTTAAAAAAAATTCTAATATGCTACGGGTAACCTTGTGAAGTAATTTTGTTGTTGACCTTTAACAAAGTCAACTCGAATCATCGCCGTTTACATGATTTGTTGGTATTTGAAAACATTTTACAAATCTGTCAAAGTAAGGAATTTAGACCGTAGCTTTTCCCCATGAGAAAAAGAAACAAGCTACTTAGGAGAAGTCAAAGCTCTGTGTAGTCTAATTAACCCTAACAAAAATGAGTTCAACCCCGTAATTTGCTGAGACAAGCATTTGTTTATTACAAAACCACACCCATTTCAAGAATAAGATCTAAATAAAGAGTGTGAATAAAGTTCTGTGGATGAATGTCAGATTATGGACAAGTGACCTAATTCGCATTTTGGACCGACTGAATTTCACAGGGGAAGACATTTGACTTTTTGCGATACTAACAAAATTCTGCCGTTATATTTTTGCTATTTAGCCGTCCTACGAGACGCTAAAAATGCATCTAATATCGCCGTTTTCGATCTGCGTTTTAATTCTGAGTTTTCATCTTGGAAACTGCAACCCGTTTTTGAGGAAAGTTCTCGATATGTTTCACGGTGGCAAAAAACAAGTGCAGGCGATGGATGAGGCAAAGAAAAGTGTAGATATTCTAGATGTAAATGAATTTAAACACCACGATTACGAGGAGTTGACCTGGTTTTTAAAGTACTTTGCAAAAAAGTACCCAGACATTACAAAATTGTATTCCATTGGCTACAGCGTGCAGAACCGAAAGCTATGGGTGATGGAGATATCGGACAATCCCGGAAAACACGAAGCTGGCGAAGCAGAAGTAAAATATATCGGAAACATTCACGGTAATGAAGCGTTGGGCCGAGAACTTTTACTACAACTGATAAAATACTTTTGCGAAAACTACGCAAACGACACAAAAATTAAGAATATTGTGGACGCAACAAGAATACACATTTTGCCAAGCATGAACCCGGATGGCTACGAGTTGGCGGCTGTTCGCGGAAAGAGAAACAAATTGGTTGGAAAGAGGAACGCTCTTCGAGTCGATTTGAATCGTAATTTTCCAGACCAGTTTTTCCCTAGTACTACTGGGCCACCTCAACCCGAGGTCAGGGCTGTGATGGACTGGATCAAGGAGTACCCGTTTGTATTGTCAGCTAGTCTACATAGTGGAGCTTTGGTCGCCCTCTACCCTTACGACGATTCGCCTTCAGGCCAGAGTCAATACAGTGCTACACCAGACGACGATGTTTTCAGACGTTTAGCCAAGACATATTCGCAGGTACCTTATGTTTAAATTAATTCCTAACGCTACGATTTCGAGAGAGACATCTATATACTTCGACCGTGAGGGTAAACATATTTTACAACTTATATGAGAAAACGTACACAGACCATTGAGGAGAATTCATAGAAGAATCGCATCATTAAATAAAATCCCACTTTCTGATTGGTTAACGAAGTTAGGTATTTAGCGTGGAATTGTGAGTTGAAAACGAGGCTAAGGGATATCGCTCTATCCGCATTGAGCTAACCGCCTCCCGGTTAGCTCAATGGATAGAACGCTGGACTGATGTGCGGGAGGTCGAGGGTTCGAGCCCCGGCCGGACCAACACTCAAGGTCTTAAAATAATTGAGAAGAATATGCTGCCTTTCCATAACATCAAGAAATGGTTAGATATTCTAGTCTTCTCGGATAGGGACGAATAAATGGAGGTCCCGTCTCCTGCAGGGTTAGGGGTAGGAGACGTTAATTTCCCACGCACGGGATTACTGTGTGATGGATATCCTCCTCTGAGGTGGGATGGGTGGGTTGTTGTCTTGCGTTTCATACATGAGCCTCTGGCTCGGGCAATATGGGTAACCATGCCCCACGTAAAGACATTAAACTTTGATTACTATTACTATTACTTTTACTATTTCGCATCTACGTAAACATAACAATTTTGAGTAATGCTGTTTCCTTTTTTTTTCTAATTTTTATTCAGTTATGCGATTCAAGGAAAATCCATTACTTCACTCGTGAATTCCGCATTAAATTGCACTTGAAAACCGATATCGCAAGAATCGCGAAGCGATGAGTGCGACATCGGTTTTCAAGTGCAATTTAATGCAGAATTCCCTCGTTAAGTAATGAATTTTCCTATAGAAGGAACTTAGTGCTATTTCCGTGATATTTTTATTGTCATCAATCGAACTTTCATTATTTACTATTTGAGTTTGTTCTTTCCTACCATTGATTTAGCGTTAGGTACTATTTTAAATATTGATGAATTTCAAGTGTCGGTGACGATTTTGACAGGGTCTTATCTCCTTCTTAACCCTTTACGCACCAACATCAGTATGAAAATTCTCTATACTGCTCTCTATATATTTGCTATGGTATTTACAAGGAGAATTTGATTGAAATCCAGAGCGGTTTGAGTTGGAGATCATTTCCTTTATTCTCCTGACCTTAATATTTGATTCAGCAGTTATAATGTAAGGAGAAATAGAAAGCTAATCAATTTTAGGAGTTTTAAGGGGTTAAGCGGGTTAAAAACTGATTCACTGCTTTGTTTTCTATTCAAGGCACACCCCGTGATGCATCTGGCCAACCCTAAATGGAACTGTACGGATCAAAAGGAAGAACACTTCATAGACGGCATCACGAATGGTGCCAGCTGGTCTAGTTTGTCAGGAGGCATGCAGGACTATAACTATGTTCACTCGAACTGCTTTGAAATAACGCTGGAGCTTGGCTGCGATCGATTTCCTAAAGGTACTGAGTTGGAAAAGTACTGGCATGATAATAAGAAGGCTTTAGTGGAGTTGACTCAACAGGTAAGAAAATAACTCCTATTTTTTGACATGTCAAAATGATGTAGATTCTCTCCTGTAGAAACTGGTCATTATCTGTCGCCTGGGGAAAAGTGGGGTCCAAGGGTGGAGGATTTTGGTTGTGTCCTGATGAAAATTATCTGATCCCCAATAAGGCTCTGTAACATTTTGATGACTCCTTCTAAATCCCTTTTACACTCTGTCGGTGAAGACTGATTCCCCCTCTGTTCCACATAAAACCAAGGGATCCTCTCAAAATTCTCAACCTTCCACCCCCTCGTCCCCCGAACCCCCCCCTTCCTAGCCTTCATCCTCGCCAGTTCTCTTAATTCATACAAACAGTCAAACATGTATCTTTTCGCTTGCGCCTAAGGTACATTACGGCGTGAGTGGATTTGTCATGAACATACAGGGAGAGCCTCTCTCTGATGCAACCATTAGCGTGGCAGATCGTCGTCATGACGTCACTTCATCAAAGGATGGAGACTATTGGCGCTTACTCGTACCAGGTTCTTACGAAATCACAGCCACGGCACAAGGTTACCAGCCACAAACTCAGCTGGCGGAGCTACGGGCGTTTGAAGGGAAGATTGTAAATTTTACTCTAAAGCCGACTCAGGAAGACGGGATAAAGATGCCGCTTGAAGGAAGCGAAGACGAGTTACTCGACCGAGTCATGGTGAGTCTAACATTTACAGAACAGAATGATTTATTACAACGGGCCCGTTTGTCTTTGGGACAGGGAAAGTTTCTACCTTCTGCGCCTCCATGACCAAAAAAAAATAATTGGTCTGACTTCGGCAATAGGAAACTACAGTAGGAAAACACTCATATCTAGTTTAAAATGGAGACGTAGATCTGTTTACTCAGTCGTTTGTTCTGTGACCCTTCATTTTCTTTTCCCTTTTTTCACATCACTTTGAAACAGGCGGGAACTTACGTGACCGACGAGGGAGTGGATCCAAGGGAGCATATTATCAAACTGACCAATCAGAATGACAGAGAGGAGCAGCCGTTCCGAAAACACGTGCTACATCCGGGACTTAATGATAGGTACGTCATGTCAGACGTCATAAAATGAAACCATAAAGTTACATCTACACTGCTACAATAAATGCCTTTTCTCAGTCCCTTCAGCCATATTGATAAATAATTATCGGGATCTCACTGTAACTGAGGAGAGAAGCTTTTGTTGAAGTACCATTGGGTGATGAAGTAAGACTAATATTTGGGTTGAGTTCATGTTCTCCTCAAAAAGAGGATCCCTTTTTGAGGCCACGCCTTCAAGTCTTAGATTTGGTTCCTGTAGATCAATCAAATCTTATGTTGAGTTTGGAGGCAAAACCATCATAACTGTTATTACCGAGAGAGCATGTTCTCTTGTCATCACTGGGATCACGAACACAGCACATAACGCTTTTGATTTTAGGTTTGGTTCCTGTAGACCAATTAAATCTTATGTTGAGTTTGGAGGCAAAACCATCATAACTGTTATTACCGAGAGAGCATGTTCTCTTGTCATCACTGGGATCACGAACACAGCAAATAACGCTTTTGATTTTTTCCCTTTTTCCATATTTATAGATCTAGGTTGTCCCTTGAGGATTCCCTTCTTAGTGATGAAACTATGCATGGAAGTGGATCTGTGGAGAGGAGCAAACCCGACGATATCTCTGGCGAAGGAGGAGGGAGTGGCGACGAGAAATCCAGGCAGGAAGCGGACAGACCGGTGTCTCACCCAAAACTGGTTAAACCAGACAAACCTTTCACTATCTCAAAACCGGTAACGCCGGCTAAGCGTGTCAGTATTCAGAAACCAGCGAAAACCATCAGTAACAAGACAGCCACCAAGGTTTTTACAAAGCCCCAAGCTCCTAAACAAAAAACCAATGTAATACAAAAGAAACCAGCACCTGCAGTAGTGAAAAAAGCCACACCCCTTAAATCACCTGTCACAGACAAGCGCTTCTCGAAACTGATTGGCTCAAACGTGGCATGCCGTCTAGTCGGAAAGAAGGGCTTAAAGAGCGGAAACTTAAGATGGGTGGGGCATTTACCTCACTTGCCAGTAGACGACGCCCACCTCATCGCTGGTGTGGAATTATCCACCATTGATAAACTGGGAACTGACGGCACATATCGTGGTGTAAAATACTTTCAGAGTGCCCCGAAACGAGGTTACTTCTTCCGACTGAAGGACTGCAAAGCTTTGAAGCATTAAAACTTTATTTCTGTGGATCTGATTCCGGCGAAACTCTCCTCACGAGCCACACTACATTCATTCCAGGCTAGTTGGGAGAATCTGGTGTTGTATAGGAATGACGTATGACAACCACTCTGCTCTTCTTTGGGGAACACTGAAAACCGCCTTGGTTATAATTTTCATCATAGAGTGATATTATTATCATTTATTAACTTGTTTATTACTATTATTAGCTAATGCATTTTTGTATTGTCCTCTCCTTTTATTTCTGTACAATATTTTGATATCGTAACGAGAAGTTAAATTTGTATAGGTAATTGCATGGGGCCGAGTAAAATTAACGATTAATATCCCGTGTGTTTTCGGAAGTTGCTGAAATTGCCCGAGTCGCGCAGCGACGAGGGCAATTTCTGCAACTTCCGAAAACACAAGTGGTATCCTTAATTTTACAAGGAACCATGTGATTACTTGTTTATAATATAAGGGGCAAAATGTTTTCTTACTGATCTCGCGCAAAACGGGACGCCATTGTTACAAACCAAACAGAAATTTCAAGTTCTTTACCTTGGCAGCCGTTGCTAAGTGATTTTCAGCCAATCATTTTCAAGTAATTTTTCCCGGGGCAATTATAAAAATTAAGAAAAAATACCCTCTGTCTTCACCGATCACAATTCAGTAATTTTGCCCCTTATATGATAACAAAAGATATAACCACTCTGAGAGTTGAGTGAATTGTTATCTCTTCAGTTACATTAGAAATATGCACCTCACGAAAATTTGGTGTTAAACCTTCCGCAGTGTTGTTCCTGATGGACAGTTCGAATGTGCGTTAATGTGTGATGTGTGGTTGTTCATGGCCTTACTGGTCTTATCTTCACAGTTTCTTAGTCTGTGATTTCAAATTTTTTTTTTTAATGAGACGTGAGTTTTTTGTACATG
Source organism: Stylophora pistillata (assembly GCF_964205215.1). Classification (NCBI taxonomy): domain Eukaryota; kingdom Metazoa; phylum Cnidaria; class Anthozoa; order Scleractinia; family Pocilloporidae; genus Stylophora; species Stylophora pistillata. The sequence goes on along the minus strand of NC_142529.1, from coordinate 7,536,078 downwards.
TTAAGCATAAGTTGTCACAGAATCATTGTTAAATGGTAAAAAAAAACAAAAAACAAAAAAACAAGAGGTAAAAGATTATCAGCGAAAATAAGCTCAGAAAAGACAATCCATTATAACATTTTAACTTTTTTATTAGCGGGCCCAATTCCATGAGCGACCAAATGGTCAGCCATATTCGATACTAGGGCGGTCAATCTTTGCTTGGGAACTAATGTTTACCGCGCTGACTCCAATACTTTGCAGGTAATTGACCTGATCCTCTATAAGACTTACGAGCGGAGAAACAATAACAACGATATGCCCAGCAAGATTGTTGATGTGATCGCACACGAGTGGATAAATCAAGGATTTTCCAAACCCTGTAGGCAGGTTTACCAATACATCTTTTTTTTGCAAAAGAATTTTCTCAATTGCCAGCTTCTGAAATAATTTAAACTAGGAATTTTGAATTTGGAAGCGGTCGAAACAAAAAACCTTCTTCGAGAGTTGCCATTTTCTCTGCTCAATGAGCCGCTGATGGAACACGAGTTTTGATTGGACAACTAGTCTTGGCGGGACTTACTCAGAATTATATGAGGGAAATCGTGATTGGCCGGTTGGTGGGGAGGGAGCGTTGCGTGACGAGCCCAAACAACGGCTGCGAAGAAGACTCGTCATTGCATTAAGGAAACAAAACACGCGTTCTATTTTTGTCGCCTGCAAATCAATATGATGATTATCTTTTCTTGATCTCAGAAGCTTTTCTGCTTGAAATGATAAAAGGATGAAATTCTTGTTGATTTTCCTTCCTTTCTTTGCATCGGCTTCATGCGAATAACTTTTGCATATTCCACCATATTTATACTCAAATTGATTTATGCACGCTCTCCTCATGTTGATCTAACGACATATGATTTTTTATTTATGAAAACGTTATTTGCTTTTGAATTGACGGTGACCATCAAGTTGACGAAGACTGTAAACAAAGCCCTGTCAAGATCATAATCCATTGTTGGCTTAGTGAGTTTGCCCTGTTTTACTATAGCCTGAGTGTCAGGCCTTCCTGAGGGGCTAGGGGAGAGGAGATTGGGGGGAGGAGCGAGGGGGAGGGGGAGAAGAGAAAGGAAGGGTTCTTCCTTTCGCTCTCTCCCTTTCTCGCTTCTCTCCTACCCCTTTCCCCCAGAAACGATTGATACTCAGGCTAGTTTGACTAAGAAACCTGAGACTGCTTTAAAGCATTCCTTTGTTTTTCTTGACCTTCCTAATATTTTGTCAGATACATTCCTTACGAGGCAGCACGAAAGTAGCGAGTTCATCTAAAATTCAATCTTTTAATTTACCAATAGCAGTTCTGGAGTTCCCTTGACACTGGAACAGCATGGCCTCTATCGTATTTTCATCCGTGTTTGAAATTGTGCTTGGTTTGCTTGGGGATAACATTAGAGGAAAGATGGCGGAGAAGTTAAGAGATGGAGATGTTTTTGATGAAGAATTTCGTGATTTGGTCATAACGGAAAACAATGAAATCAAATCGATGTTGAAAGGATTGTCAAGGAAAGACTTGAGAGAGAGTATCATAGTTTTCAAAGAAGGCATCGAGATCTTATTTGAATTCTTTGACAAGGCGGGGTTCCATCGCGAGTACCGTGACGACGCGGAAACCGAACAAGCAACTCGCAATATAGCCCTCTCGCTCACACAAGAAATGAAAAAATTGGATCGTAAATACTTGGATGACTCTACTACCCAATATCTTTCTGAGGCAAAAAAGAGATTTAAACAAGCTCGGGAAAAAGCCACAGGGGCATTCGCTAATGAGGCACTAAACATGTCCGACCGTCTTCTTGCAACACGATATCGAATTATGGCGACCATACTTGAGACATTAGACAGTCTGGAATTAGCATTAGTCCCCTGTAGAGCATGCATTAGAGATTTAAATTGCCTTGCGGCCGTTCAGAATAGTTTTGGTGCTCAGGTTACGACAAGAGGCATCAAAGCTGTGAAGAGTTTGTTTAGAAAAAAGGAACGAGGGAGACTTATTTCCAGTGTCTGTCACATGAATCGGGTCCTTTACGAAGTCTCACGGATTGTGCTCGGTAGATGTCCTTTGGAAATGGCATGGCCCTCTGTTGATACCGGCGAGGGTAAAGTTGATCCATTGCGTGATGAAAGAATAACTAACGCGCTGCAAAACCAGGACATTGAGGATTTTTGCGTGATAAGGTCGTTTGGTGAGGACGAACTGAAATGGGTGTCAGGTATCGCTACAAACTCCAAAAAACAATTTATTTTGACAGAAGTCACTGGTGCTAACATCAAGGTGTTCGATAGCTGCGGCAAGTTGGTGGAACATTTCAGTCCACCAAACAAGGTGACTCCTTTGGATGTAGCCACTGACCTCAGCGACAATATCTTTGTGCTGGCTGTCATCATGTCTTCAAACGAGGTAAACTTGAATACCGTCCGCTGTTCAGGAAATGAGCCCACACTCTTCTCCTCCATAGGATCGGAGACCGAATCCGTGGAGACTATGGAAATCGAGGCTAACGACGAAGGAACTCTATGGGCTTACAAGTATACAAAAACTGCCGTCCTTCAAAGACCTTTGGGCAAAGGAGGCTGTGACAGTAAGCTATCGGTCGATGGGAGCGGCAATATGATTGTTTTGAGGGTTTCGTATGAGACGTCTGTAAAGCGTGTGTTGGAAAAATATGACAGTCAAGGACTGTTTGTTCGCTCGTTTGGAGAGGAAACTACAGTGAAAAACTTGAAGGATATCACTACTGTTAATGATGGGCAAGTCATTGCACTGGATAGGCTAAATCGATGCGTTCACATCTTCGGTGAAAACGGTCAACATCTGCGCGAGTTTGAGCTGCAAAGAATCTCTGAACCTGACTGCATATCTTTTCATCAGGAAAGTGGACATGTCGTTGCGGCTGGAGTTAGTGAGGAGAACGATTCTCTGTTTGTAGAGATATACACTAAAACCGGCAAGTTTAAATGCGGCCACCATATTTACAAGAACGGAATAAGGTGGGTATCAGCCATGACTGTCACAACTGAGGGACAAATCGCTGCAATTACCGAACACTCCAACAAAGTACTTGTAGTGTGAAAAAACGTGACATTCCAAGTTTTACCATATTGCCAGTTTATCGAGGAATCATGAAGAGGTTCTTTCAATGCAGGAATGCCCTGACCTTCCACATGCTGCTAACTTACCTTGGAATGCACTAAAGTGAACTTGCATCGGGTGTGTATAAAGTAATTTGTCTTATTCCCACCCCACCCCACCCCATTGGCAGTTAATTAGAAGTCAATTTTCTTTAGACCCCCTTTTATACTCCGTTGGCGGCGACTAACCCCCCAGCTCTGTTACCTCTGAAATCCATGTGATCTCCCCAAGATTCTTCAGTCTCCCCCCCCCCCCCCCTTTTCAGCTGAAAAATAATTTCTGGTCCCTCGGACAAACCTTTCGTGTAGTTTCGTTTGATTTTTTCCTGCTTACGGGGAAATAATCACTTTGAAGTTTTGAAAAGGTCGGCTTTGCCAAGTAGGTTTAGGTGTTGAATAATTAAACGATGACAAAAAAAAAGGAACAGAAGCTTTACTTTTTATGATCGAATGTCGTCAATGAAACGGAGAAAATCTTAATGCAGTACCAAGAAGCGCAATAAATGGTTCAAGATGTTCCTAGACGCGTATAAGAACGAGTCTGTATATATTATAAGAAGAAATTTGACCTACACTTCATTAGGACGAATTTTTTTAATCGCATTTTTAATTGTAGAACCAAACGCTTGTTCAATTTGCCTTAAATATCAAATATTAACACTGCAAAAATTCTCTAGCTGTACAATGTTGTTATATTCTGCAAGGAAATATTTTCAGAGCAGATTCACTCATTTCTTACCTCAACTCATTTTCTCCGTCATCCATAGGGGTGATGGGTTAAATACAACTTCGATTTTTAGAGTTTGCTTCGTTCGGTTTCATTCGGTTTCGTGACAATAAAAGAATACGTAACATACGTGCTGCAAGGACAGAGCTGAATTATAAAATGCTAGGTCAGCGGGTATGTGGTCAACAACGCGGGCTCAAGTTTCCTAGGTCTAAAATTTAGCGGAATTAGCGGAAAATAATAAGGGCTGACCTTTAAAACCGAGGAACTCAGTTTTCTTCGAAGGCACTTTCCTATTTCTAAAGGTTTAAAGGAGAAAATTAATTTTTGAAAGTTATTAGGGGGTTTACCAAATTTTTGGAGGTTGTTCTGTAAAAGAAAAGCGGCAAGGAAAACGACCCCTCGAAGCAACAGAATAGGAAATCAACCATGCGAACGACCCAAAATCCGTGTTTCTGCAGCAAAATCTGGCGCATGCGTATACGTTATTCAGCTCTGTCTGCTGCAAGCGCGTTTTTTGGCGCGAAAATTTAACTTCGTTTCCATGCCCTTCTCGCTGCTTTCAAACATGGCGGTCTGTGTAATAGACTTTGGCGCGAAACCTTGGGAGCTTTCTAGTTTCCTTTTATTTAGTGTAAGGTTAGGAATTATTTACTGATTGACCGAGAGGCACCAGAAAGGGTTGTTTAAGAAATCCATAATTGTATAAACATGTAGCCATGTTTACATTACACTTTGATTATCATTTTAGATTATTTTTTATGTTATATTTGGCTGTAATGCAGCCTACCGTGAGATTTTACCCAATAAATCAAGTTAACCCTAGCCCTAGTTAGGGCTAGGGTTATCATCAACTAGCTTGATGGCGACTATATACAAACAGTCCCGATTAGATTTTCATTGGCAAACCAAAGATACACGATTTACAATTTTAATTGCCTCAGAATCGTTGTTCGAATATCGAATATTATTAAAAACTGGATCATTGGATAATGCAATTCAAGGCTTTTTATTGGCTTAGCCATTAGGATATATGAGCCAATATGCCATAATCTAATATCTATACATTGATTGTAACATCCGGTTTCTTCTTACAAAATAAAGTCGAGAAGATTTGTCTTATATCCTGGGGGCGTTTTTTTTTTTGATAAAACAATTATTCCATTCGCACTTATTGGATATGAGATGATTAAAGCCAACTCAGCGCTGCGCGCCTAAGCAGTCAGGACGGCAACGCCACGGAAAACGTCGATTAAAAAATGAGTTTCTACTTTTAGTTAGAATTTCGAAAATGGCTGCATGTGTTTACCGTCTCATAGGGAGCCAGACCTCAAACTCAACGTAACGCGTAAAAGTAGTGTTGAGTTCCAAATGTAAATTAAAATAATTTGCCGCCGCGGTTTCGCTCCGCAGACGACGCAAATTTTGGTGATTTCACGTTGTTGTTTTGCAAAGGACGGCTAAGAAATGTACAAAGTTTTAAAACGCACGTGCTGGGCTATCTTTCTGCCAATTAGATCTATTGTTTTTCCACGTTCTCGTTGCCGTAGCCGTCGCGGTTTGCTTACAGGCCCTATCTTCTCATATCCAACGCGCGCTCTTGGAATAATTGTAAAGTATGACAAAGGAAAATTCGAAAAAATATTACGCATGCATGTACGCGTAAAAAATATGCTGGTCACTCCGCGCCGGAAATTCAGCCGATCATTTGCCAGCGTGAAAAAGTTTACTCTCTTTTCTAATAGATCCTGTGCATTGCGTTGGCCGATGGGATTGCTTCTCTTAGGGTGAGAATTTACCAACAGATTTTTTTTTTTTTTCCCCAATCACTGTTTCTCATATATTTTAAACTTACTTTACGGTCGTATGGAAGCATGCTAGAGAATTGACTGGCCAGTTCTGACTAGTTATAAGCATCATTTGGTGTTAGCCTACAAGGTGTCCTTTCGCGATAGGCTCGACTGCATGTTGACAACGACTTTGCAGAACAAAACGAAAGTCAGAGCGAGAAGTAATTTCTTTATTCCCAACAGTTATTCCAATTGAGGAAAACAACTGTCTTCCCAGCTTAAACCAACGCCGGTGAGTCAGGCATAGCTTACATTAATTCAATATTTACAAGCACAGGCTTAGAAGTCATAAACGCATTCTATTTCTTTCTTGGTTAGGGCACTCGAAAAAAAAAAAAAAAAAAACTGATTCAGGCCGCTCAATAGTGATACACCATTATCTTTAGCAGCCGTAGGTACCCATCTGCCAGCAAAACGTTCTCTGCACTATTTTCAAACTCGTGAATGTGTCTAATGTCCATTGTGCAATGTTTCGTGACAATGATACACTAGTAACTCCCTGGCAACCGTTAATTAATTGTCAGCCAGTTGACAAAGAAGATTCTATAAGGCGATTCAAGAGATGCGTTCCTAAAAACAGGATCAAACTAGTAATCGCCATCTCTGTTGCGTGACCAGCTAATCGTGAATCTCAACCAATGCCTGAATTGTCACGCAGCGCTATGTAACGTCACGTGCCAAAGATTAAACTCAACATCGTCAACTCGTTTCCAAAGTTAACAAAATAATGGCACGGCCCAATGCTGTCTATTGAGGAGGTTAGAGCTCCACTACTAGTATCACACGTGATGAATTGAATGCTCAGGAGATGAGAGTGATCTTTTCTTTTCCAAGTCAATCAGAAGGTCGAAATTCTCTACAGTTGTTTCAACATATCCCACAATTCCTCTTATTGAACCTCTTTGCGGTCCAATAATTTGCGTACCTGGAATAGACAAATAAAACTATCAAAAAAGAGGAACCTCTATTTTGGGACACCACCTTCTTTTGAGAGACATTTATTTGGGTCTGAAGTAAATAAAGTTGCACCTGTTACCTTTTCGTCTCAGGGAAACTTCTATTCTTAGGACAATTTCTAACCCCAAAGGTGCCCCCTTACGGGTGGAAGGTGCCCCCTTACGGGTGGAACTGAAGCAACGGTGTAAAATGTAAGAAACTGTAGAACATAGACGTTTCACAGGATGAAACCACATAGTGTTGTAACCAACGAAACGGCGTGGTGTGCCGACTCTTTCCACCCTATTATTATTATTATTATTATTATTATTATTATTATTATTATTATTATTATTATTATTATTATCATCATTATCATTATTCATAATCTCCACGCTGTCCTCTTGACTTATCTAATGGTACTCCCAAGGAGAATTCGTTCGACAATTAGGAGCTTTTTCCATTCTCTTTCTCTTTGAATTTGACTCCAGGGTGAAAACTTAGAAGCCAGTAACTCTGAGGGGTAAAGGGACTGACTGACTTTTGCTGAAAAGAAGACGATCTTCATTCACTTAAGAAAAGACCTATGAACCGTTTCGTTTTCGGTATTGAAAATAGTGATTTTAAACTTTAGTTTTTATATCAAACTTACCGAGGTTTTCAAACGGTGTTGCAAGGTACTTCTTGACTGTGGGTGTTTGAGCTTCTGAACTCAACGTTTCGCATGAAGTCTGATCGCTGCATATACTAAACTCTGCGCTAAATCGAGCGTCATCGAATGAACATGCAGACCTAGTTCTTCTTAGAGAGGAGCTAGGGTTCGCTGGTCTCTGAACCTCAGGAGTGTGTGACGCAGTCCTTTTAAGAGTTTCCTTCGCACGCATACATTCCCTTGGCCAAATCAGAGCTCCCACTGATCGCTGACTATTTATACGTTTTACTGGTAGCCGGAATAATTTTGGTGTCGTATGCTCAGAGTTCACAGTGAGCTGGCAACTACGGATGCTGGGAGCACGAGAATGCGTGACAGGCTCACCACACTGCGTGACAGTAATCGAGCGTGATTGCAGACTGGGTGATCTGGAAGCAGAACGAGATGAAAGTTCGTCCATGGACTCGTCAATTTCTATTCCTTCACTTCCACTCAGTTGATAATCGCTTGGTTCAATGGCTACAATTGGAAGCTGCGTTCGCTCGTCTTCGTAAACCATGTTGCTATGGTAATTTACGTTATTCGCAGAACCTTTCGACACGATTACATCTGGGAAACTGCTAACTTTCCGTAATGGCATTTGAAGGACCTAAAATTAAAACGAATTTATCATTAAGTAAAATTTACTCACCGACGTACAATTCCATTCGCTCGGAAGAAGGGCTAACGCTCAAAAGATCAGCTTAAAAACTCTTTACATTGGCCAATTTACGTTATCAACTCAGTTGATAAAACCGAATTATCTTGTTAAAATTTCCCCCCGTTCCCCTCAAAATCCTGGACTTTTTGTTTCTTAGTCTTAAATTAAACAGTAACAAGGTTGCGATCAACTTGTTCACTTGTACAAGACGTACAGAGGAGGGGGGGGGGGGAGGGCGCATCAAAGATGCTACCACTGAGGCTGTTAGCGTAGCATTAAAAGAGGAACGCAGAGAAAGGGAGACAGTTACAAACGCAGATGAAGGGAAAAGATACTACGTTGGAGACAGGTGAGGAACTGGGAAATGCCGATACAGACAATCGCGGCGAGCGGTTTACATGTAACTACCTTAACAATCCAGATGGTTTCAGAAATTCAGAATTAGGGAAAAAAAAAAACAAAAAAAACTCACTTGAGACAATGCTGTGTTACTCCTGGCCCTCATAGCATCAAGCTGAACCCTACTGGCGGATGACAGCCTCCGACGATCGTACGAGTCCGTGTATAAAGATTTCGACTTCTTTAGACTGCCCAGATTACACGTAAGCAGCGCCCACCAACACTCACGGACTTTCTTCTGGATCACGCAATAAAACAAGAAGATAGCAAAGCCTTGAAGACTGTTGAAGATCGCAAAAAGATACTGGAAGACAAGACGGGCTTCCCTAACAGCAAAAAATCCAAACATCCAAGTGATACCGACTAAAATAAGAATTCCAAATGCTCTTTTGATTTTCAGAAGTCCTTGACTAGTGCGATCTGGGTCGGCGGCGTTCGGTGGTCTTGTGGCCAGTTTATACATGATTAATAGGAAAGTTAAGGTATTGACGAAAATAACAAACGCCACAGGGGTCATGAAAGCGGCAAAGAATGCAACGTCCCCGATACGACAGCTGAAAAAACAAACAAAAGAGAGAAGTTTTTGTTCAGTGCGTGTTTTAAGAGGGCTCTGTCTACGAAGTAATAATTACAACTTAAAAAAGAAAAAGAAAAAACAGTCTCATCAATTGCGCGATTTTAACATGCCTATTTCATAGCCTCCCCTCCCACGCCTGTTTACACGGTAATATTTGCATTTTTGTGAAGTCTTACAGAACCTTAGATCTTACTCAACACATTAAAATTTCAAGAAAAAAACTCACTCCATTTCTTGAAAATATTTTAACCAGCAATAATAATCCTTTAGGTATTTTGATGACGAAGCTTCACGAATTCATCTTTAAGTATCTTGATAGAGACGTTAATGGAATGATACAAAGCTCTAAGTAAAGGCAAAGCCTGCGTGCGAGATTGGCTCGCATTACTGCCTGAGCTATATCTGCTTCTGTTGCAAAAAGCCAGGGTGGGGAGGCAGGGGAGTATAAAATTCCCTTATCGAAGAACAAAGCACGGTAACCCTACGTTCATATCAAAACCGGAACTTTTTGTCCGGAGCTGAAAATATTTGAAGTTCTAAATTTCTAAATCCTTTGACTCCCAAGATCTAATTCGTAATTCTCCTTGCTGTCTGCTATACAATAATCATGAAGTTAAATCTGAGAATTTGACATTGGATCAACTAATAACCCCCTAATTGGTATATTTGTCTTTATTCTCATCCCTTGTTGTTGTAAACAGATGTTGTAAGGAGAAATTCTGTCTTGGTCCCTCATGGGAGTTAAAGGGCTAGGCTGAAACAACATGTTCTCATTTAGTTCAATCGATAGCCGTTTGTTTCTGCAACACTTACTAGTTTTCTCCACCATAGCTACTCTTATCCACGCCAAGATTTATGAGAACCACGAGGAGAGGCACTCCTACAAAATGAGAACAAAATAACTGTAAAGCGTCCTTTGTATTTTGAGAAGTTCTGTTCACAATTGAAAAGTATGTTTCAAACTTTTTCGTTTCGTATCAAAACATGTTCCCGCACTACAACGCAAAACTGCGCGAGGCTATTGCCAAATTCTTGTCCACAATTACTTTAGTCGTTTTGTACAACGTTTAAATTCACTTCACGGAAGGCAAACCTAAAAACATTAGTTTAACAAAAGTAAAAAGTAATGTAAACGATCGAGAAGATTAAATCCGATTGCCAAAGACAAACTTGAAAGATTTTGTACTTTTTAAGATCCACAAACCATGACTTAACTTCTTCAATGACGCATACAAATGACTCACCCCAGGCCAGCGCAGAACACTTCCATATAACGTAATCCCCAAAGTCTCTGAATACTTTAACAAATGCTTGGTACATGAAATACGCCTCTATCAGCATCCACAGAAACGCCACCAACAAAAAGTAATGAATTAGGGCTGCTACGACCCGGCAGGCGTCCTCTGCCATCCCGCCCCTCTCCACCCCCGCGACAAACACGATTAGCACACACAGGAGCGAGACACACAGATGAAGCAGAATCTTAGCTGCGATTTGATCCTTTCGAAGCTTCCTGTGATTGTGGATTTGAAAAAGAAAATCGTTTAAACACTTCTCTAAAAACAAGTGCATTAAATTGTCAAGACCCTAATCTTGTACAATCATAAAGGGAGAAAAAAGCTGAGAAAGCTGTTCAGAAGCTTTTCCTTACCTATCACACACCTACACGGAATGGACACATAGAGCCACATTATACTAAAGAGTGACTAACCCCGCCAAAAACTTGTGTTAGATTGTTTTTAACTTAATGGTCACACTATGTAAAATTCACAGATTTAAAAGTTGCAACCATCTCAAAACAACATATCGAACTTTACCCAGTAAAAAGAGGGTTTAAGCGAGACAGTTACACAAAGATTTCGCCTACAGACTGACATTTGTGAGAATTATGTTGCAAAGCATAACACTGCTCAAGAGCTTTGGCTGAAATTGCCCCAAACTGGGGTTGGGAAGAGTTTAATTTCGAATCACCTCGTACACACCACAAGACATCATTATTGCAAGTAGACAATTATCAATGTACAAAAAGTCTGACTTTAAACTGAAATGCTTGACAAGTTAAAAATTCTTACTTGAAAAACGAAAAGGTAAATATGGTAAGCGACAATCCCAAAATAGACAATGCGCATCCGAAGTAACTGATGAGTGACAATACCATGGAGTGTTTGCCGCAAGCCTTCGAAGTGTGAGCTTCTACATCCTACAAATAAACAATAACAGAGAATCCATGTTTCAAATGTGACAAATAGTCGCTCCTACCGTGGGCAAACAAAAAGTCGGGGTACAGTCCACAAACGAGCAGTGTCAGAAACTTAAATCTTAACCCAAGAGACTGGTATCTAATTCCTCCGTACAGTATCACCCCTGAATCAAACATGTCTCATCAGCTTAAGAAGCTTTTGATCATTTCACAAATTCTCCTTACCGGAACCATGAGAAATGTATAGAAAACAGTATGGAGAATATGTATACTGATGTTAGGGTAAGATGGGTAAAGGGGCTGGCTTCATGTGTTTGCATGTGTTTTCATGTGCTTTCATGTGTTTCATGGCTTTGTGTTTGCCACAAGGGGGTGTTCCAATCCGTGTTTTGATGTATGCTTACAGGCAGTGTCCTTACATGGAAGACAGAAGGGCGGATGGGATTTACAATAGGATACTCACCACCAGGACTGCAAAGTTAGTCATGTGATCACAATAGCAAATGACGGTGTCATTAACTATTCCTCGAAGTGAACAACCCGCAGTAGACCATCCATCTAACAAAAGTGAGAATAAACATAATTACAAGTATTTAAAAATTTCACAATTGTAATGGTCCATTTTACAGTTGCGTGCTTGGTTGCCAAGCCTTTGAACAGGAGTGAGGTTAAGGGAGACCTTGTTATGATACAAACGTTGCTGCTTTTTAAATGGAAATTAATTTGTTATCATGCTCACTCGATACTGATCCCAATCACAACAGGGTCACCTTCAGCCTCATTCCTAATCAAAAGCTTGGCAACTAAGTACACAACTGTCTAATGGCCTATTCTCAGTCAATGACAAAGGCATACCAGGATCACAACAGGGTCACCTTCAGCCTCATTCCTAATCAAAGGCTTGGCAACTAAGTACACAACTGTCTAATGGCCTATTCTCAGTCAATGACAAAGGCATACCAGGAAAAGTAAACACCACCAAAGTGGATTTAAACTCGAGTAAAGAACAATAAAAGGAAGGATTAAAGGAAAGTGTTAAGAACAGAAAACGTTGTTTGATCAAGGTCCGCACAGAAAACAAAAAACCTATTTTCAAAGCTCACAAATCGACTCACAAGATGTTCCTGGGTGCTTTAAAGTCAAGTAATGGTAGATATTTTGAGCTCACCTTTCTTGAAATCCCACCAGACACATCTAGTGCTTTTTTCGATGATCTGTTTAAAGAAAGGAAAAAAATGAGAGAGATATTCATTTATATCCTTACTCCCAGGATAGCGATTAATCCTTTTGATAGCGGTAACCATCCTTGAACTACTGGGCCCTGATTTCTTGTCACAAATATCTAATTTCTACAGAAAACATAGAGAAAGGCACAACGCATCTTCTGTACTAACGAAACAATTCCTAACAAATACTTCACCTGTTCGTGGGGCATTTTAAACTTGATAATGACGGGCGAGGTCAGGTTAAACACGTGTCTTTTCCTCAAACTCGCCGCCAGGACTGGGCTGCTCTCTGTGATGACATCTCCGGTGGAGTTTTCCATGGTATAACGTGACGCTTTCCGCTGGAATTTGGACACCTTCTCGGCAGTAAAACCATCCTCGCATACCTCCGTCTTGCGTTCAGGGGAATATCGAGGAGAAAATAGTTTGCTTGTGCGATAGTACACCACAATCAGAGTCGCGTTTTCTTCTGTCTTCAGAGCAGAATTGGGTACAGTCACACTGGCTTCGTTTTCCGAGTTCTCTCCACGAGAAGCGTTTGTACTTGCGTTAAACCCGATACTGTTTTGAGTGGTTTGAACTGACAAGCTAACCCCATTACTGTTTCCTTTGATGAGTTGCTCGTGAACAGCCAGATTGCGTGTACTTCTGCTAAATTGCCCGCCTTTATCGATGTATTCGTCAAGAAGCTTCACAAATCTGGAAGCGGAAACAAACAACTAGGATTAAATTTTTTCAGAACAATTGGAAATATTTCAAAAACAGAGAGCTCTGCCTTGCAATCATCTTAAGGTGTCCAAATGAAATTGAAGTCCCCGTCAATTCCACTATTCAATCAAATTTTCTTTCAACCCTTACTTGGCAGATGTGTTGTACTTGTATCGCGTTTTCTGCAACACGTCTGTCTTCGCATCCATCACGTGACTTATGGTATCCAACACGTGATCACCGACATCGGATGACGTCCGGTTTGTCTTGACAACATTTTGGAGAATGTTTGCTGTAATAGAAATGTCTTTTTCTTGCAAGTCGGAAGACTTGGCTGTAATATTTTTAACTTCTTTCATAACTTTAGCAGCGTTGGCATCCGTTACTGGAACCTGAAAGAAAAATAAATGAACAGCTTACTGTCAACAATTGCGCCATATTGTTTCGGTTTCGTCCGGCAGCGGGCAAACTTTCTTCCCGAAGAGAGATTGGGCATCGCATGACAAGCCTAAGAAGAAAAAGTCCAAAAAAAGTTCTTCTTGACCTAGACTGAACCACTTACTTTATTCAGTTTCTCCAAAGCGCGTGTTATTTTCGAACCTTCGCTGCTTTCCTCTGTAAATTAAAAACAACCAAATGATCATCCAGGGGAAAAAGAGAAACAAACAAACAACTGGACTGGCTGGCTACACTGAGCCTCCAATACAAACCACACACTTCCGCAATTTACAGGAGTTAACCCTTCACTCCTAGGAGTGAGCAAAAACGCGTCTCTCCTTACGTCATTAAAACATTTTCAAGCAGAAAGGTGATGCTAATAAAGAAAAATAACAACCAAGGGATTTGATTGATCAAACACCAAACTCCCAAAGCTAAGATCATGAAAATTGCTTGGTAGAGTTCAGAGAGTTGATATTCTAATCAGGAGAGTGAAGGGGTCAAGACCTCGCTAATCAACACCGAGCCTGATGTGAGAGTGTACTCTCTCTTTCATACCTATTGAGTAAGTTATGTTCTTGCTATAGGGCCCAGGTCCTACTCTTGTATAGGCTCGCACGCCAATGTAGTACTTCTGATTTATTTCCAGGCCCTTGATGTCCTGTGAAAGTTTCTCTTTGCTTTCGAAAGTGTCCACTTCCCCGTTAGGTTTGTATAAGATAACTTCATAACTGGCGATTTTTCCATTACTGTGCTCAGCGCTCGGGATGAACCATGACACTCTAATGTCGCTTTTACCACGTGGTATGATGACCACATCACGGGGTGGACCGCTAGGGGCTGGAGAGGAGAAGGAATGGAAATAAGCATATATACTAAGGCACAGTTTAAAAATACTAATTCTAGAATATTGGTTTAGTAAAAGTAGTTAATAAAAGCAGAAAGATGCCGATAAACTAATCAGGAATAAGGATGGTGAAGGATGGAAAATAACACTCCAGATAACGGTAAACTACCGCTGTCAAATTGTTTGGGAAACACGTATTGGGAATTTCGCTGAATCAAAGTGAACATACCTTCATCAAGGAACCAAATGCCCATGGCTAAATGCATTCTGTTAGCTACTTAGTGTAGACACGTGTAAGTTTTTTGGTTTCGCCATAATGGAACCGTTCTGTATTGATTGCACTAGTCTCTTGATTGAAACATTATTCTACAAGCAACCTTATCATTCAAAGATCTTTATTCTTGCGGGTTCAGAGTAGCAATAAAAAAACGGTTTAAATCCGGGGTAACATTTAATCGTATTGACTAATCGTCCGAGTGAGGCTATTCCTAAGGACTGTTATTCGAAGATTTGACTGACGTTTCGACAACCTTGGCAGAGGCCATCATGCCGAGATTCGAGGAGAATCGACTGGGGAACAATAGTCCTTCTCAGAGCTATGTTCACCCGGACGACCAGACAACACGATCAAAATACAAATAAACAAACAGACAAGCCGGAAAAAAAAAAAAAAAAAAAAAAAAAAAAAAAAAAAAAAAAAAAAACCTGATCCTCACCTGCTTCTTTTGTCTCAAAAGAATGTGGCATACTAAATGGTCCCTCGTCATCATCAGTGTAGTGAGACGCCACCTCTACAACATAGGTGGTGTACGGATGCAGTCCGTCTAAAGTGATCATAATATCATCACCTCTGCTGGTCTTGTTTCGCTCCACCTGTAACCAGTCCCAGTAAGCTGAGCGTTTTCTGTAGCGCACAAGGTACTTAGCTGTGTCTGTTGGTGTGGGGTCTTTAACTAGGATAAGTAGAGTCCTGGACTGGACGTCTGTGATAACCACTTCTGGGCGAGGAGCTGGGAACAAAATAAAATAAGCAATGTCGAGGGTCCGTACACACATCTCCACTCACGTGTAAACTTGCGAATATAAAGGAGTTAAGGTGATTACAAAAAGATTTCCAGTGATATCTCGGAAAACTGTTTCCAGTCACCTTAACTTAAAAAAATCAGGTGGAAATTTTCTTTAAAAACTGAGCAGGAAACCAGAAAATAATGTTCTCCTACAGAAGAAAAACACCAAAGAGGAAGTAACTAACCAAAAGGGAATTGGAACCATCTGGGATGGAAAAGATCAAAGCAGATTCCATACGACACACTAAAAAGAATAGGCTCCAATTTCATGAGGAAAAAAAGCAAAAATCGGAAACACATACCATGAACAAGAAGATGAATGTTCCGTGTCGCGTTGATTGGCAATCCTGGGTACCAGGCCGTGCAAGACAACACAGAACCTCGGTCTTTGTACTTGACACGAGATAACGTCAACACGCTCTTCACACTTCCGTTACTAAAGACCCCGGCTGGGGGTGGGGAGGGGATCACAAGTCCGTTTTGATACCATTCCATGTGAGCACCAGGCTGACCGGTAACCAGGCACGTCAGATTGACAGAACTGGTGCGATTGAGTTCCACTGTCTCACTTGGCGGATTGACTTCCGGTACGCTCCCTGTATGAAAAAAAAAAAAACGTGACTAATGTAAGATTTATCGCACAAGGCGTGGCATAAGGAAAGCGGATTAGTAAACCAGGATTATGAATTTCTTTTTAATGTGTAAAACCACGGAAGTGTCAGCAGTTAGCCTCATATCATGATCGTTCCATCATCAATCGTTAGAAAATTGATTTCTATCAATAACCACCGGAAGAGATGGACAGGTAACTTCTCGTAGCAATTGCAATAATCGCCAAGCAGTTATGGGACGAGACTAAATAACTATCAGCCAAATTGTGTGACGAAATTACCTTGTCTAAATAAATGGAAATGTGTCTTAACTAGATGGGAATTACCAGGGTGCAAGAATTAGTAATAGCAACAAACTCGACGGCTTGTTTCGCACGGACGATTAAACCAGTATTGGTAACTAAGATCCGATTCTTAATTCTCCCCTCTTGATGCTACACATTTCCTTGTGAATTAGTTACGAGAATTTGGTCTTACATCAAGATAACTTCTATCTGATAAATCCGAGTACTGATATAACTTGTTTGCGGGGTAATGAGGGGATATTTTAGGAAGAAGTTACATATTAAATCACTTCTGGGAGTTAAAGAGTTAACGGCCAAGCTCTCACGAGTGGACTTAGAGACAGACATGCTGATAGTTTTGGAGATAAAAAATGTTATTTATCTCCCTTGACGCGTTCACAAACCTTCATGTGCCTATTAAACAAGCTGAAACAGGAAACTCGCCTCATGCACTCAAAGAGGAAAACGCGAGAAAACAGGAGAGGAAGAGGGTAAAAGATCCAATCAGGTTTATGTCACGGACAGCATCATTCCTATTTTTACCTTAAAAAATGTTAACACTGACACACTCAGACGACTTTTGTATGAAAATCACAATCTAACGTTTCCCTATCTCGATTTAAAACCGCATTTTACATCCTACCTTCGTATAGTTGTTTTCTAAAGAGTGTTGCCTTGCTGCATAGTTAGTAGAAGGGGACAACCACTAACCATGCTCATTATAATGAGTCGAGTTGGACAATAAAACTCTTTATTGTAAATTGCGTTCATAAGTACAAATTTTTAAATTAGTAGTTCCATTGTCAAATGATAAATTCAAGAAAGATGATCTCATCAGTTCCTTGTAATATTTCCCCTTCCTCTGAAGCCTATAGAGATTACTTTGACTTGTTGTAACGACACTCAATCGAAATGCTCTCTAACTTAACATGAAGGCAAATCAATTTAAAGACGTCTTTGCTCTTAGCACCAAGCTCAGTTTAAAAAAAGACTCCGGCTTGAAAAACAACTACTCGGTAACGTAAAAGATTTGACCTGAGGTCAACAAAGCAAAATAACTTCTGCATTTTCATGCTATCTAGCTCTTCCGTAAGAAAATTTGTATTCAGTCAAGCGACAAAAACTAAATTAAAGATTTACAAACTGAGATTCTATCACATTTGTGCACAAGACAAACAAAATTTAAGTACACCCTTGCATAATTCCGCTTTCAATTAGTAATGACTTGACCTTACAAAATGGCGTCCACGAATCTATCTATACCTTTAGTAGGAAGACACTCGTAAACCTCAACCCGCAGACAGATAAAGCCCCCTTCGTTCCAAGCTAAAGGATTGAAGCGGATGTAACGGGCAAATATCCTGTGAGAAAGGAACCTCTTTATCACTGTTTCGTTGTCAAAGTTGCCTTGGAAAACCTAATGGAAGAAGAAATAAAAGCTTAGCAAAATCATTTATCTTTATAGGAAAAATAAAGTAAGACTGCTCTCGCGGATCCTGAGAGGAAAACAGAATGTTTCGATGACATTCAATGAATAAGTAATCCAGGGGCGTAGCCAGGATTTTTCAAAGATGGGATCACAGAGGCTACTCACCATTTACACCGCTGCTCTCCCGCGTATATCAGTGGGCTCAGTCGTATTATCGCGGCATGAAGACTCATATCAATGGCTTTTACGGCCAAGATATTGCTCTAAAGAAGACCTACCAAGGGGGGGTCACCAGCACCCCAGGATCCCCCCTGGCTACGCCCTTGTAATCACCCTAGATTATTGATTCTCCCCTCGAGCTGCTACACAGTTCCACGTATATTGACCGAATCAAAATATGGCGTCCAATTTGAATTGCCTTACTAGCCTCTCACACATGTGATAATCCTTTTGTGTTTCCATGTCAAGGCGAGTCCAAAACAATGGTAATTCAAATTGGACGCCATATTTTGATTCGGTCAATTGGTTACCAGAATTTGGTGTCGGATCAAGATGACAACTTCCACCTGATAAGTATGAGTACTCTCATTAGCTGTTGGCTGGGGGGTTGTTTGCTGGATGTATGGAGATTTTTGAAGGGTTACATAGTAATCACTTGTGGAAGTTGAAGGGTTGATAAACTGTATGGGAACAGTGCAGCTCTGATCTGTACCAAAGTTTAATATATATATATTTTTTTTTGTATTTGCTCATACCTTGCTTCTGCTTTCTCCCCTCTCTCTGTAGGAGCGCCACGTAAGTCCATCTGTACTGTAATTCAAGTGATACTTTGATACATACATTTCCGCCATGTAGCCCTGAGTTGCTACACCAGACACGGACCGCACCCGACCCAGATCAACCTGAGTCACGTAAAGCAAAAAATACTCGTAAGTACAGTCATCAATACAGCACACAAGATTCATGACAGTACCCTCTTCTAAAAAGAGCTGGTTAAATATTACTTTGTCAATGCTTACGGTTAAATTGTACACGTTAAAAAAAAAAAAAAAAAAAAAAAAAAAAAATGGAAATAGAAATTATGACAAGAAAACGATCTGCCGCTTCAGGATGTAAGAACTTATCAAACAATCGATTTCCATAAATGTTACAGTCCTTCATTTATGTTGAGAAGACTTAGTCAAATATGGGATTGGGGTTCTTAGGAGCAAAGAATCCGTTTTCTTACGGTTTAAGCTTCATTACATGTTCCCTTGATATACCAATGTCTCTATTACAACGGGATTATCATGCCTGGGCCTTCCTTCGTTATACAGGGGTTGTTATCACACGGAGTTTTGCTATATCAAGCTGCAAAGTAGACACATACTTACCTGTAGATACTGGTTCTTATCCTCTTTATCGGTGCACCACCCTCCCCAGTTAAATTGGCCGCCATGATTCCCTGCCTTATTGTTAAGACGAGCGTTGAAGGCATAATGGTTATTCCAGTGGGAAGATGCAGACATCTGCTTATTGGTGATTCTTCGATCCTCAAGGCCAACTGGCGTTTTACAATCTGTTGTTGTGATGAAGAAACACTCTAAATGTTTGTCATGAGCCTAGGACGAAGTGTTCCTCTTGCGTTCCACATGAGGATTCGAGCTTTTAGTTAAAAAAAAAAAACAAAAAAGGTAATGCTCCAATTGGGCAGAGCGCGATACTTTTGAATTTTAAGAGCTCGCTACGTCCACCGAAGATGCACACCTTCACACTTCTCAGATGAAAGTAAGTACAGGAAAAATAATAATCCGTTTACGAACTCGTGTACTCTTGCGGATCATCAACAACGCTGCATGGCTACGAGACCGGCGCGCGGCAAGAACGTGAGTGACACGCGCGTGCAAGAAAAAATCCCCGCGCGCCTGTTTAAATCAGTTAGCTTGCTTAGATTGAAATGGTCGCCACTACCTTACTGAGTTTCAAGTCCCACAATTTGTTTGTTTAACAAACAAAACTCACCAGCCCAAAAATAACCCCGGAAAGTTCGAATGCTAAAAGATGTAACAATACTTATTTAGCTCCACTAAAAACAGGTGTTTACAGTCTGCACCAACCTTCCCTAGATTGGCAGCCACAACTATATCGTTACTCTTCATCATTGACGGCCATAACTAAATCGTCACTCAAACATTTAGTTATGTAGCTCCGCTAAAAATAAGGAGTTTTCATAGTGTAACCTAACCTTCACTGGGTTGAAGGCCATAACTAAATCGTTACTCACACACTTGGTGATGTGGCTCCGCTAAAAAATAGTGAGACTAACCTTTACTGAGCTAAATCGTTACTCACACTTAGTTATGTGGCTCTGCTTGACATAGAGATCATGGGGTCGACAGCCATAACTTAGTCGGTACTTACACACTTAGCCATAACTTAGTCGGTACTTACACACTTAGCCATAACTTAGTCGGTACTTACACACTTAGCCATAACTTAGTCGGTACTTACACACTTAGCCATAACTTAGTCGGTACTTACACACTTAGCCATAACTTGGTCGGTACTTACACACTTAGCCATAACTTAGTCGGTACTTACACACTTAGCCATAACTTAGTCGGTACTTACACACTTAGCCATAACTTAGTCGGTACTTACACACTTAGCCATAACTTGGTCGGTACTTACACACTTAGCCATAACTTAGTCGGTACTTACACACTTAGCCATAACTTAGTCGGTACTTACACACTTAGCCATAACTTAGTCGGTACTTACACACTTAGCCATAACTTGGTCGGTACTTACACACTTAGCCATAACTTAGTCGGTACTTACACACTTAGCCATAACTTAGTCGGTACTTACACACTTAGCCATAACTTAGTCGGTACTTACACACTTAGCCATAACTTGGTCGGTACTTACACACTTAGCCATAACTTAGTCGGTACTTACACACTTAGCCATAACTTGGTCGGTACTTACACACTTAGCCATAACTTAGTCGGTACTTACACACTTAGCCATAACTTGGTCGGTACTTACACACTTAGTTTTGTGGCACTGCTCACTATGCGGAGCGTTTACATTGTGCACAAACCATCGCAAGGTCAACAGTCGCGCTTAAGTCGTTACTTCCATTATTTAGGTATGGACCTCCACTAAAATTAGGGCATGTTTACATTGAACACTAACCTTCACTAGGTTGACATCCATACAGCTCCAGCCTGAGACAAGGCGCCAGGTCTTTACTCTTACTCATACTCAATATCGGGTGTAACCGGATCAGACGAGCGGTCAGCGGCTCTGTCAAATTGTTACTTTTGGGCATAAACGAGTTCCTATTGCCCCTGAATACCTAACACGAAAGTATGTGGAACAGTCATTCTCTTAACGTCATTTCTCCTTACGGTCTACCACACACATCTCATAATTTCGTTTTAATTTAATTTAATTCAATTTAGTCCACTTTCACTGCATTAAGTTTTGCAGTGGGGAAGGACTAGAAAGGAACATAGGAACCATTCGTGCTAGTCCACCCTCCCACCCTTCCCACCCCAGGGGAGGACATCCATCACACAGTAATCTCGTGTGTGGGAAATTAACGTCTCCTACCCCAACCCTGCAGGAGACGGGACCTCCATTTATTTGGAATAAATCCGAGAAGACTAAAATATCTAACCATTTCTTGATGTTACAGAAAGGTGCCAAATTCTTCTCAATTATTTTAAGACCCCTCCTCGAACCCTCGACCTCCCGCACAACAGTCCAGCGCTCTATCCATTGAGCTAACCGGGAGGCGGCCATTAAGGTAAAGCCAACTCACCTTAACCTTGCCATTGACAGCGTAATTGAACCACGTTAAGTTGTCATAGCTAAACGCTAGCCTGAAATATTCAACGTAGTTACCAAGGGCTCCCTGTGTAACCAATTCTGTGATGGTGTGAGGCGTAAGAAGGTCTATTTGAATATACGGGCTGTGATCTGACTCTTTCGGACACCAACCGCCTCTACTGGTAAGCAAAAGTAAAATGTAACTTCAATAAGGGCAACATTCCTTGCTGTAGAGCGCTTTTCGTTAAGTGTCGTCAAACTAAAACTAAAAGTAATCATAACGGCAACAACAAGGAAAATATCTCTCAACGCCAATAAGAAATCGAAGTAAAAACAAGCGCGGGAAAACGCGGGCAACCAAGTCGTGATTCGTTTTAGTTTTGCATCTCATTGGCTGATCAATTCCTTTATTCTCGTGACCTTAATGTGTGATTCAGGGGTGATATTGTTAGGAGAAATTAGATGTTAGTCACTCTCAGCTGGTCACTCTAAGGAGCCCTGCACAGATCTGCACTATCTTATACCCATTTCCTTATAGATTTGTTACGAGAATTTGGTGTTAGATCAGATCAAGATAACAAATTCTATCTGATAAGTTTGAGTATTCTTGTTACCTGTTTGTTGGATAATGCATGGATATTATAGGGAGAAGCTAAATGTTAATCACTTCTCATGGGCGGATCCAGGAATTTTTGTTTGGGACGGTCTAAACTTTGGTTCAGAAAGGACTGTTGGACTCTTTTGAGGCAGATTACTTCTCTCCCACATCTCCCACACCCCCTCTCACTAGTCGCGGTTTCAAGTTATAATGCCTTGGCCGCTTACCGTTTACTTGGATTCATTAAAAAAAATCAGCCAGTTAAAAATTGATATAAGATCCTGTCGATGTAAGAATTTCAGTCTCAAAGTTGTAAGCGTCAGGTCTGATAGGGGGGGAGGGGTCCGGATCCCCCGGACCCTCCCCCTGGATCCGCCACTGCTTCTGGGAGTTAAAGGAAAATCTAAAATAAGGTAATAAAAGCGAACACTTACCCCTCTAACCGAGCTAAAGCCGGCCTTGTTGCGCCCGTTCTGTATGAAGACGCAGTGATCTGTTCGTCCTTGATTTTAACCTTGCCTTGCACAGACTCCATTCCCAGAGCTGAGAAGCACCCTTCAAATTGAGAAAAAAATTCAACAAAACAAAACACTTGATACATGGATGAATCAATATAAAGTTTATCTCCTTCAACTCTTTCCAAACATCCTCATCTCTGAGGTTCAAATAATCCCAGTATAAATTAACCCCGATTCACAACATCACGATGCAAATGACTCCTCTTATTCCAAGAACCCAACCATAACTTCTCTGCACTGTTCCCACACATTTCTTCCTTATACATCTAACTCTAAGAATTTGGGAATAAATCAAAATATTAACACTTTGCCGATCTTTTCGCTTTTTTTTCGTAACCCGTCAGCTTGAAAATGTTTTGGAAAGAAAGTAATTTTGGTCACTACCGACACTCCAAGGCTGGCGGATCACGCAAAGGCAATGCAAGGATAAAGAACTTTTAAAACCACGTTCTCCTTTGAAGACCGAACCCACTTGTGTGTGTCAACACACAACATCGCAACCACCTCGCAGCAATTTCCGAAAATAAATTGGCTTTAGCGAGACTAGCGAAATCGTTGCTTCCTTATTTAGCGATCTTTACACAAGCACAATAAAAACTTAAGCTCTGGTGGTCCCTCTTGTAAGCTGTGATTATCGTCAGCGAAATACTCCATCAGTTGTAAAAAACAGCAAACTTGAGTACAATGGTCAGTGGAAGGCTTAACACAAAGACACAGAAATCCACATTTTAGTTTTCCACACAAAACTGAGATTTCAAAATAACCTCCGAATTTGGTCCCTTATTCCTGAAAATCTTCATGGTTTCACTCAAAAACTGTTACAAATCGACCGTATTGAACATGGATTCTAATGTTGTCGAGATGAACTTCCTCCATCGGCGCACATACTGAATTGAAAAGTATAGAACGTTTTACGAAGTAATTTACTTAACACATAAAAAGATTAGCCTACGAAGGCTACGAAACCTACCAAACTGAATGATGTAGAACAAAATCACCAATGCCCCCATACGAGATGCGGTGTGAAGACAAGAAAATGCGTTCATTTTCTCTTTGTTCAGTCATATAATTCTATCCGCCTATTCAAATCACAAATCTACGCGTTCTTTTGTCGAAGCGTAGAAACGAAATTTAATTTTAATCATCTTTCACCGGAAAATACAAACATTGGGTGTGAAATACTACGCCACTTATTGAAATGGTAATTTCGGTTTGAATGAAACAACGACGCAATTTTGGGAAGCCCTGTCTAATAAATAAGCGAAATTAGATCAAACCTTGTGATCAGTAAAATAAAATGCTTAACTATTCTTAGCTGAAGAAATCAAAGCTTTCTCAGTGCAAAATTGTAAAAATTTCCAGTTTCAAAGCGAACTGATGACATAATTGTTCAGTTATCAGAAGAATGCGAGACTTTTCCCAGATGTCATTTTGATAGCTTGCTTTGACTAATCTTCAACAAATAAATCTTTCCGCTTGTTCAGACTTGGTGACTATCTACAGTATCCCTTAGCTCAGTTTATCCGGTACTTTTAGCGAGATTTTAAAATTAACATCCGCGCGCTAATAGCCGACAACTTTCCAAGACCATTTTAGCGTTGATAGGGGAGGCACACTCCACAATGTTCTTAAGATTAACTTAGAAAATGCTCAGGGTTCTTGTTGTTGACTACTATACGTGACTCAAACGACACGAGCAACAGTGACATCACTGACATGTTTGCTTTCATCTTTTCATCTTTTCTTCTGTACTGAATTGTCCACAAATGGAACAAACATTATGCCTGACAGAGGTCACAAACGTAAATCCTGAAGGCACCAGGATGTTGTTCCTAAATTTAAAAATTATCTCCTTCTACGTAAGAACCATTACACAGCAAATATTTCTCTGAATTAGATAATCTAGCCCATACCACAAAAGGATACGATAATCTGACTCAATACCACAAAGGGATACATTTTAGCGTAACAGTAACAAAAACAACAAATAAAAAAGCGTTTAGGAGATAGATTGTACCTCGAAGCTGGCTCGCAAATTCGTGGTCATATTTGTATTGGTGTTTCTTGCCTTTGGAAACTTAAACAAACAAAAAATCTTGATGTGAGTCTCACACGAAACATGTGTCATTTCTGCCATGTTGTCAGAGATTCCTTATCCCACACATTGATAAAGGCGACACATTCTTGCTTCTAGGAGGTTCTGATAGCAAATCTATGAAAGTTCACACTACACTTCATACACCAGTTACAGAGGTATACTTAAAGGCTGAGGCAAACGACAGATTCTTATGACTTTCTTTTTTCCTTCTTCCCACTATTCCTTAACTCATATTCAACAGTAAATTAGAACAAAAATAAAGGGCTTATCTCAGTTATAAAAAATAAGACGCATCACAGACAATAAGCATAATAACGGTTGGTCTATCTTTCAGAGCTCAGGCTTAAAGATCCTTATCTTTTTAACTCGTCATTTACAATCCATATAAATCTTCTTCAATCTTCTCTTGGCCATCCTTATTTCTTATTGGTTTATTATCCTCTTCTGCGTTTTCTATCTCACCGAACTAATATTCTGTAGACCATATTTACAATCCGTATAAATCTTCTCCATACTTGGCCATCCTTGTTGCTTATTGGTTTATTTGTCCCTACTGTGTTTTACTATCTCACTGAATTAATATTCTATGGACAAATTACAATCCGTGTTAATCTTCTCAATCCTAAGCCATCCTCGTTCCGTCTTGCTTTATCGTTGTCTCTAAAGTGCTTTTCGACCTTACTTAACTAATATTTTGTAGTCATTTATTATCCGTGTCAATCTCCTCGATCCAAACCCACATTCGTTCCTTTTTAGTTTATTCTCACCCCTCTGGTGTTCATCTAATCTACCAAACGATTATTTCAAGGTTTTAATCTAAACCCAATTCTCTTTGATGATTTAAACGACTCACAACATCGTAACGTAAATTCAGCACTTTTCACTGTTGAGTGTCCTCAGTAATCCGGGGTGGCATTCGTTTTTCTTCACTACGCTCCGTGATTGGCTTAAATCTCGCGCCGCCCTCTAAACCAATCAGATGCAAAACCGAACGCGATTTGCGGGTCCTGCGCGTTTTCCCCCGCTATGATATTTGCTTGCTTTCACTTTGAGTTCTGATTGACTCATTGTGTTTTTATCAATAGTCCATTTTACAGTTGTGTGCTTGGTTGCCAAGCCTTTGAATGGGATTGAGGGAAGGGTTGACCTTGTTATGATACAAACCTTGCTGCCTTCCAAATGTAAATCACTTTGTTATCATACTAAGTAGATACAGGTCTCTATCACAACAAGGTCACCTTCAGCCTCACTCTGAATCAAAGGCTTGGCAACTAAGTACACAACTGTAAAATGGCCTATTGCTTTTGAATGGCTGATGTGAATACCTTGGTTTAAGTTTGATGAAATTAAATCAAATTTTGCCCTAACAGATCTAGACCAGACACACATCATTTCCGGTGCTTAGGTGTTGACCACTGATGGCAGTGTTAGTCTCATCCTGAACCAAGATATTGAAAAAGCTATCTCCTCTCAGGTCTAGTGTTTGTTTTCTTGTTTGTTTGTTTTGTTTCAATTTGTTTCCAGCACTGTTTTAGACTTGAGTAAGCAAGAGCACATGCTGCTTCAGAAAAATCCAATGAGAGAAGATGATCATTGTTTAAAATTGATATTCCACAAATTTTCACTTGTTCTCAAGGAAATGGGAGAATGATATATTTATCTTAAATTTCATTGCGTGATTTATCAAATGGTTCATAGGAAGATTTCTTGATAGCTTGTGAAGCAAACAAAGATAAACATAAACACTTAGAGAAAAAACAAATAAGTGATGGAAACTGCAAACACCAATGCATTTTGCAGTGTATGGGTAAAAGTACTGTTTAGAAATTTATACAATTTTGCAAAAAATCCCTTTGTTAACACCTCTTCGCATCTACATTTTAAAAGTTGACCAATGTTCAAGATTTTGTTCAAAATAAAATTGTTTCTTCTTAATTTTCTAGCCTGTATATCATGTTGGAAGCACTTTTGCACGAGAAAACACTCTGTTGGAGAATTCTTACGTATCTTTTTTGTTTCCTTTCCCTTTCTTACTTGTGGATATGCAAAGAACAAGAATGAATTATTGAGGAGATTCCATGCACAAATTGTGTGGCATCAGCACAGCCTAAGGAGTCTGGGGAAAGCATGCATCTCACTAAAGATGTTGGACTGATCGCTAAATATGGGAGATCAACTCTTGCGAGGATGACAGATTGTTTCTGTTACTTGGAATCACAGGATCATTGGCTCATAATGCAATTACTACATATTCTAATCATATTCTGCACAGTATATCCATGAGGGCATCATAGTTTCCCTTTGATTTTATCAACTTACTTGGTCATGACATATATCTTATTAACCACGTGCGAGGGCTGTACTGGGAGAATATTGGCCCAGGGTCTTGACAGTACAGACCGAGCACAGTGAGGTTCGTACAAAAAAGACCAAGGGCCGATATTCTTCCAGTACGGTCCCGAGCAAGCTTGGTTAATAAGAGATTTATTATACGACTGAAGTTCAAAGGGACACAAGTGCAGTATCATTCGGGACCGTGCCTGGTCCAATACTGAGAGAATATTGACCGGCAATAGAGCAGTTTGATTGGTTGATTTTAGATATTGGCCCTCTGACTGCCCGAGTCATGTAATAGATAGATACTCCAAAAATCAGGCTTCCAAGTAAGGACTGGAACCTATTTTTCAGTAAAGTAATCAATGAAAAATAATAACAGGTTTCAGTCCTTACTTGGAAGCCTGATTTTGGAGTATCCATTTAGGTCAGAACCCAACTGACTGACCCATTTGACGAGAGGGAGGGCAATGGGAAATGAAACATCTTATACAAAAACAATAAACATTAAAACTATTTAGAATCCTTTGTACTGTATTTTTTCTGAGGCTGGGTCCAATTCTTTGTGTCCACATTTGTTTTTTCACAGTTGGATCCTTTGTCATGAGCACATGGAAAGGTGCCAAGGAAAAGGAGGAAAAATTGGAGAAAAATGAGAGGAAAAATGAGAGAGAACTAATTTAAATGTTGCAGTTATTAGTGTAACACTTTTTTCAACGTTTGGTATCTTGTGACCACCCTTTTTAACCTAATGTCTGTACCCATTAGATTGGCTTCCTCAGATATTCACTAAAGCAAATGAGAAGAATTGTCTATTTCTTTTGCATCAGATTTCACTTATATTAACACCAAACAGGACAACAGAAACAAATTGCTTGGAGATAGAAAAGGTTACAGCACATTGCTGTGGGTGATTGGGTGCCCAGCACTGGTTCAATGTTTTCAAACCATAGATATTTCCTGTCTTGTATATGCTATGGAAGACTGAGAGTTTCCCTTAAGCAAATAACATGACTGCCATGTTATTATTTAAGGGTGCTCTTCATGTTGTGGTTTGGGGAAAAAAATTTCACATCAGATATAAATAATTTCTCACCAGATATGCAATGCATTAAAGAATGAACAAGGGTACTGTAACAAGTATCTAAATTGATATTTTTTTCCCACATGAAAGCTTTGAATGCAACACAACTTAGGATACTATGTGCATTTTTTTTTTGTGGAAAGATAAATTATCCATCAGGAACAACATAAAAACATATTTCGGTAACTCATTACATAGATAAATGTTCAAAATCAGTTTTAACAAATCACACAAAAAACGAGAGAGTGCAAAATAACTTATTAATTCAAAACAAAGTGGAAGACAAAGTAAGTCATATAAAGCCGATAAATCTAATTAGATTATTTTGCTCTAGTTTTTAATAGGTACATCTTTTTCTCTTAGCTTTGTTCTTGATAAAATACCAATTATTCTGGGTGGGTCCCTTTGAAAATGTGAAATTTGTTTACCTAAAATATCAAACTACTCGGTCGCAAAGTTGTTTTTACATTTCATTTCAAAGCATCCCGGCTGGCTTTCTAGCCGAAATAAATTCTATAAGCTCTTTAGATTTTGTTTTGTTTTGTATTTGAAAAAGCTGACAGTGAGTCAATGACCTAAAATAACAATGACTCATAAAAGCATATTTTCCATGTTTTAAATTTTCTGTTTTCCTTCGCGGAGGACAGGCACTCTACGCTTTCTATCAGGTTATACTGAAAACCATTCCAACGCAGATGAAAATAAAGTTTCATGTGGATCGAAAGAAGTAGAAGTCTCTTACGATCAAGATTATAACAAGGAAAGTTTGATTTTCGTAAGGAAAAAAAGTAAAAGAAAAAAATACCTTCTGCAACACCAACAAATCCCACAAAAACAGCAGTGACCAGAGCGCACTGCGAAATTTGAAACAGATTCATAAAATTCGCGAAAACGAAATTTTAACTTCTATCCAAGAGCAAATTTCGAAATATTACTGTTTTACATCTGGCTTCAGCAAGCTAGCGATAACGATAATTTTGCTGATAATAAACGCACTTGGCAAATGCTCCTGGTTTCCATCTCCGCGAGAGGGACGGCATTTTCCCAAGAGATTGTCAGTTTTCTCGCCAAGACCAATTAAGACTTGACACAAATAAGCTAACCCACTGAAAAAACCCACTGTATTAAACACAATGAACGAAGCAAACAAACGATCGAAAAAGTGAAAGGTAAATTATCCTTGGTTACACTTCCAATTTCCTAATAGCGCAAGGCAAATATTTGAAGGGATTACTACAAATATACGGTCTGAAAATATTATCCCACCGAAAAGCATGCTTCAATTTTCGTTCACACATGTACAAAATATCAAAAATGTATTATTGAATGCTCACTTATTTTTAAGTTGAATTTAAACCAACCTTTCACACAAGTATGTACATATGTCGGAAATAAAAAATACTTTCTCAATCAAATTATACAATCGTACTTTCAAGCCACGTTGCAATTCATGAGCCTACAAAAAAGTGTTTGGGGTATTCTCCTCTAGGTTAGAAACATCAAATGCAAAGAACCTTCCAGCTGAAAAATATTTAAAAGTACTCCCTGGCTAGGCTGAGTAGTTGGATAAACAAAAGCGTTGATGTAAACATGCAGGAAATTTAAAACCGAGCTTTGAAGTATAACTTGCAATAGCATTCCACCGAATACCAACTTGTAAGTAGTTTTGAGCTCTGAAAAGGTTCTTATCTAGTTTTTTATTCTTTTACCCTATTCCACTGTATTTAAAACTAAAGGTATGCAGTGAGACACTAAGACTAAGAAATTAGACAAATATTGGCGCACACGAGCTCAACAGCTCGTGCCAATTAATCGCAAACCTAGCGAAACCGTGTGCATTACGATATTTCATGTTCGCATTCGATTTCTCTCTATTATTTTCTGTATTTCGCTCTTATAAGTCATTCAGAAACCCCCCAAATCTCTAATCATTCGAATGACCGAATTAAAAAGCCCCTCCTTACAAAATCTTTCCAATCTATCGCCGAATACCGAACCAACTTTGTATTGTCTAGTGGTATGTGATGTCCAACGCCACGAAAACGAGCAGCAAAAACTCTTTCGAATTACTCACCTCCATAAACGTCTCTGAAGCATAAAATTACAAGA
This sequence comes from Stylophora pistillata, assembly GCF_964205215.1. Classification (NCBI taxonomy): domain Eukaryota; kingdom Metazoa; phylum Cnidaria; class Anthozoa; order Scleractinia; family Pocilloporidae; genus Stylophora; species Stylophora pistillata. The sequence goes on along the minus strand of NC_142529.1, from coordinate 7,505,708 downwards.
AATCCCCACAAAAGCAGTAACTCTTTCCTCATCACTCTTTAGTAAAGCCCTTACGATTTACAGTGACTCGTTTATCCCGTTCAATTATTTGCTGTACAACCTTGTCGAGACATGCGCTTGACACAAAGAAAGATAGAAAGAGACTATTAGGTTACAATCTACTGATAGGTTTTTCATCCGTAGGTTGATTGACATTTCGTGTGGAGTGACCTCATGGGCCGGAACACAAACGAAATTAACGTTACTAAAGGAAACCAGAACAGTCCAGAACATTATCGACACTTGAAACTAAAAGATTAAAGATTTGCGAGAATCTTTTTTTGTTAAAAGAGTGTTAAAAATAATTTTCTCAGAAACAAATTGGGAATTTGCATTTTCCAAGGCGGTACGGTAACTAGAAACTGTGTATTTTTCAAAAACCAGACAGTCTGCATTTAATCGTCACACGGAGAGGTTAAATCATCAATCATATAAACATGGATAAAAATACATCGGTTTTTGGTAAGGAAAGATACGCCAAGAATGAAAGATGCAAGGCTCAGATAAATGTCTTCTACTTATTTCTTTCACCAGATCTGAGACCGAACGAAATATTTCCAATTGCTAAAACACAACAAGCTGTAAATGAAGTCCTTTGACTAAAGTTTTCATAAGATAATTGTCTTGTTTCTCTTTGAAAAGTTAAAGCAAGAGTTGTCTCTGCGACATGTGTGTCAATTTTAATGTCGTCCATATGGTCTCGCCTTCGTATATCTTTCAACCAGTCTCAGTGGTGAACCATATGGATATCCGCGCCAATGGAATGGCGTGGTGTGAAGAAGTAGTTTCCGCCCATGGAGGAAATTCGCAAACAAAGTTGACGTCATAAGTGTTTAGCGGTTTTGATAGCTTCTACCGTTAACTCATGGTTGATTAGGCGGGATGCCCTCTAAGAATAACCACTTATGCTCTCAGCTTGCAACGTGGGCCAAGAGGAGCGCGTGCAAATTTCGGAAATGGAAAATGGTAGTTGGGGATGGATGGAGCTCTCTCTATATAATCCCACGTACTGTAACCGAGTTTAATTCAGTAAACTGAAAACATCACGGGTAAAATCCGTCGGTTACCTGACGGCAGGTAGGAACATACGGAAATGCCTTCCGGACACTTTAGAAAAATGTCGTTGGAGTAGTTTTTGTTTAAAATGTTTTCATTTAAAACTACAAGCGATCCTTCGATCTTGAAAGAGAGCAGCTTTAGACGAAAAAGTTCCACGATATGTCAAAAGAAAGTCGCAAAAACACCCTTTCGTACTCAATCCGCGCTTTTTTTATACCACAAAAAAAAAAAACAAAAACAAACACGAAACACAACAAGAAAAACAATAAATTGGACCTATTTTGGTCAATTTATAATCTTAAGAAACATGTCGTGGCAGGTTCAGCAAGACTGACACATTTCAAACTTGCAATTTGAATTTTCCTTTGTTCAGTTTGGACATTTCTTCTTCATCATTAATCAATTTGCGGTTTCCACACTGTCAGGATTTCCTCCCTGTCTATCCTAATGCGGTTAAGTGATACGCACTCCGTCCTTTTTTTTTTTACGGCATATTATCAGTTCATTAATTACTGTGTTCCTAAAGGAAAAAGAACCGAAACCATGGTGGTTATAACATATATAACTGCGTGTGGTGCTGAAACTCAGAAATACAGGCAAAATTGACTCAGCTTTAGGGGGTCCCAAAGAGATATGATCAAAAAAATTAACTGTCAACCGTCATTGTCAACAACGAAAGTATAGGAAATAGACAATGAGGTGACTTTGTTTTGGATGGCCATAGTTTTAGCAGTAGAGTTTCATTTATGCTGAAAAAACTCCCTTCTTTCTTTTTTGAAAAATGGTCTCTTCCAGAATTCGAAAAACATATTAATGCATCCTTTTTGGAAAAATAAAAAGAAAATTTGCCGTTTTCATTATACTCCTAATAACCTGCCATTCGGAAAAAATGAACTCTCTACTATCAAACATGAAATGGCCTACTTCTTTACCTTCTCACTGAGACACTTAAAAAAAAAAAAGTCTTCTATTGCTATAATTTGAATATATCAACAAAGTTGAAATTTTAAATTGGTCACCGTTACGATTATAAAAGCTGACGTTTCGAGCGTTAGCCCTTCGTCGGAGCGAATAGCCTTCTATTGCTACTCTATTTAAACTGTAAGTATTTGTACTAAGCTATTAAAAAATGTAAAAAATTTGATGAACCTTCAGGAGTTAAAGTATCCAATTCTCCATATCTGTTCTGTTGTTTTATTTTTATTTTTTCCCGGTCTCTCGCCGAATTGAGAAACATCTTTCCTATCAACTGACTCTCAGCTGAAGAGACAAATTAACTACTTTCAAATCCAATTATAATTTTCGTATTGTGCCTTTTCGTTTGGTAAATAATCAAAGCGCTTCCGGATTTCCCTAAAAATAGCAGCACATATCCAAATCTACACAAAGCATTCAAATCTGGTTCTGTTTTAGGAGATGGCGAAATCCCATCGACAAACTTCATAGTTCAAGGTAGAGAGACTAGTATTCTTCGATGTCTTTTTTAAATGTTTTATCACGTATGGAATATCAATGTATTGTTTTACTCTAGTGATTCTTTTCAGGTTTGACTTCTAAACTCAGGATTCGAGAGAAATTTTGCTTGAGAGCTACAGCAAACTTCTTTCGAAGTTGATCCCATAACTGTGTAGGAATTATAGTTGTCATCAAACTGATGCCGGCCTGGATAAAGTCTGCAGTCCTCTCTGATCAGTGCATTTTCCGCCGAATCAACAAAACGCCCAGCGGAGAAGATCACTTGATAAGGAATTTCAATAATGACAAATAAGCTTGTTAAATGGATTAAAAGAAACGGTTCCAATTCAATACCTAGATTTCTTGGGCGGGTACTCGGAAATGAACTAAGCAATAATGAAATCTTCGAGGCGGGATTGGTGACTACGTACAATTCACTACCAGATTCACCCATAAAACCCTAACTTAATATGCATATTTTTCATATTATTATCTCAAGATTCCTCAAGTACCAACAGGAAGAATTTGTTTTACAATCAAGAGCTTTTTTAGTAGATGATCATTACCTAGAATCTTACATCCATAATGTTTGATTCAGAGGTGATTCTGTCAGGAAAAATTTGATGCAGGTCATGTCATTCTTATAATGAGGGATTAAAGGGCTGAAATGTTTTTTTGATCAAGTACTTAGGAGTTCACACTACCTGAGTAACTCTCAAAGACGTACTTTGAGAGCATTTTTCGAAAGTAATCAGGTATTGCTTTACGTTTGCTTTACTTCGTTGTGTGATTGGTCCAGAAAACTCGCGCTGCTTCTTCAACCAATCAGATTCAAAACTTAGACTTGGTCAATCGCGTTTTCCCGCGGTTTAGGCAGTTGACTTGTTTTTACTTCGAGTTCTCAAGGCTCCTCGAAACATGTCCTTTTCCTTCCCATGATGGGCTTTTATAATTGCTTCAGTTTTCGTTTTTACGACACTCAAGCTTTAAGTGTTCTAACTGCAGCAAACCACAAAATGTGAAGTTAAACTCGGTCTACACTTACTGCCGGATGTATTTTTGTTAAGACCCTCTTACCGGAGTTCCTTGTAACGTGTAATTAAGCCGATTAAAGTGCGAGGCTGGTAATGTATTGCATGAAGCGCTTTAGAAAGACCAATATTTTATCTACTGGTATTTCAGTTTTGAATTTAATTAACTGTTTGATCCGGCTAAGAGTGACTTGCATTTACTTTCTCCCTATAATATTACATCACCCCCCCCCCCCCCACCAGAATCACACATTCAGATCACTATAATAAAGGAAATGATCACCAACTCAAGACGCTCTTGATCCTTAAATAAATTCTCCTTGTCAACGCATTAGGGAAATATATAGAGAACAGTATGGAGAATACGCACGGGATGGGTTATTAAGATTCGTTTCGCTCAAGCATGTCCATCTGCCAACAACTGACGTAATAAACTACGCAATCGACGATTTTCTAATTCTTGTTCTCCACATAGTTAAGAACTATTTATTTAGTCAAGTATGGTTTAGCCATTTTTCTATATTCAGCATTTAGTTACTACTGATTTGAATTCAAAGTCCGAAGTTATTTGGAAAAAATTAACCGTCAGCCGTCAAAGCTACCCTTCCCCCGGCCCCTTCCCCCGGCCCCTTCGCCCGGCCCCTTCCCCCGGCCCCTTCGCCCGGCCCCTTCCCCCGGCCCCTTCCCCCGGCCCCCTCCCCCGGCCCCCTCCCCCGGCCCCTTTCCCCGGCCCCTTCCCCCGGCCCCCTCCCCCGGCCCCTTCCCCCGGCCCCTTCCCCCGGCCCCTTCCCCCGGCCCCTTCTCGGTTCCCCTTGAGACTCTCACTCAGTTAATGTCAGTATAGGTATTGACTTCTACGGTGGCCCACGACTGTCACGGTGAAAAGAAATTGCTCACGGCGAAACGAAATTGCTCACGGCAAAATGAAATTACTCACGGCGAAAAAGAAATTTCTCACGGCGAAAAGAAATTACACGCGGCGAAAAAGAAAACTCAAAAACGGCTGGGTGGGGAGGATTGGTTCGAGTTGGCTCGGATTGCATCATACAGCACACCATCTCGGAGCACGATGTTTTGCAGCACCTGCGGGCAGTGTTTACGGAATGAAGACAAGTAAAGATTGTGGAGGGGTTTAAAGATCTTAGTTCATGGGTTTTGAAAGGGAGCCTACCTAGCTGATGTTTTATTAAGAGGCTCAAAAGGTTTTTTTTCTCTTTTCCTGAGCACTGCATTTGGTAGCGAAACAACTAAAGTAAAGTGAGTCGTGGATCAAAAACAAATTTCAAACCGATAAGATAGATTACAACGATCAATTTGTGATAGAGGTACTATGATTTGTGTTCCTAAGGCAACGCTAACTGTTGCTTTAAAATCTGAAGTTCTTGAATTCCTCCCTAAGTTTTTTCACATTTGGCGTAAAGCCTTTCCCCTGTACGTCTATTCAATACATTATACCTCACAGTGCACAAGCAAACATCAGTCTTTAAAGACCATCGTGTAAAAGTCTGTCTTCACAATTAGTAGGTTCCAAATCCCACACCTTTGCCGCATTGAGAGCAAAACTCATCTTCATTCCGTAAACAATGCCCGCAAGCGCTGCAAAACATCGTGCTCCATCGTGCCGTGAAGAATTACTTTTCGCCGTGAAGAATTTCTTATTGCCGTGAGAAATTTCTTTTCACCGTAAGACCCGGGGATTTCTTTTCGCCGTGAGAAATTTTTTTTCGCCGTAAGAAATTTCTTTTCGCCGTGAGTAATTTCTTTTCGTCGTGAGTAATTTCTTTTTGCCGTGAGTAATTTCTTTTTTCCGGGAGTAATTTCTTTTTGCCGCGCCGAGTAATTTCTTTTTGCCGCGAGCAATTTCTTTTCGCCGTGAGCGATTTCTTTTCGCCGTGACAGTTGTGAACATAATACAACATAACATAACACCGTTGTGGGCCACCGTATACTTCGGAGTCAGTGAGAGAAGTACAGAGGTGTCAGTCGACCAGAATTACCCACAGGGAAGTGAATTTGACGTAAGTAGGATTGTGTCAGAGAATAGAAGACTACTTGAAAGACAGGTTGAGAGTCCCCAGTACATTTCTCTTGATGTGGTACACTCTGAACAGAAAAGACCCTGGGAACGAGGTTGGAGTGATTACAAATTCGGAGAGAGTCCGAGTATGATTACAAACTGAATTAGATGACACGAAGTACGAAGTCCTGTTAACAATTAATCATAGCCATTACAATTTCCGAAAAAGAAAAACAAGTACATTTATTTGAGAAAATATCTCCAATAGAGTCATTCCTCCATTTTGGAAGTTCCCTAGTTTTGTGGGGTAAGTGGTTTTTGCCATGGTTATTTTAGCCAGTTCTGTAATTGGTGGATTTACTAAAGTAAGTAAATTGGTTCTGTATGATTGGCTGTTTTAACTGTCCAATTACAGGTGCTGATTATTGCCAACTGTTTGATTGCACTGTCATGTCCGATTACAGCTCTACAGAATAATAAGTGAAACATGAAGCTGTTAATCAATCGCATTTTAGGAAATAATTGCAATGGTTTTGATTAACGATTAACATTTGTCAATTTTCATGGCTAACAGCCATTTTTTCGCCGTTTTACGGCAAACGGCTAACCCCACCCTCTAAACAAATTGTATCAACCGATAATTGTTAAGTTCTAGTCTCACTCAAAGATCGACATTGCTGTTATGCTGTAAGAAGAGGACCCTTGCGCTCTCAGATTCATTATACTTCTTCGCAAATAGTCAGAAAAATACGCACAGGTATCGAATGGTATATAAAGTGGATAGCTAAGGTAGGAACTAATTTGGATATATCAACAAAGTTGAAATGGTAAATTAGCCACCGTAATGATTACAAAAGCTGACGTTTCGAGCGTTAGCCCTTCGCTCCGACGAAGGGCTAACGCTCGAAACGTCAGCTTTTGTAATCATTACGGTGGCTAATTTACCATTTCAACTTTGTTGATATATCCAAATTATTTCGTTACTCCCACCGACGCAGCCCCAAACGGTTTCTTTCGAAACTATCAGCCCTTATTCATAAGGTAGGAACTAACGATCAATCTTGATTGCTCATGCCCAATTTTCCAAACGTGTCACAAGACGCCAACCTCGTCCCCAGGGTCTTTTCCCTTGCTTGGGGGTGAGGCGGGGAAAGGCCCTGGGAACGAAGTTGAAAAGACGTAGTAATCTTAACACAAAAGACAAGAAAATTCAGCGAGACGGAAAGGCAACTATAGCGGAATAAAGACAGCGATAGGATCAATTATGCGCCAGCTTTCGTAAAACCTAAAGAGGTCAGAAAAATATAGATCACATGAAATAGTTTATCCATGGGTAGAACGGATTTCGGAAGTTCCAGTAGATGAACATATTAAGGGGGCAATAGGTTTTCATAACACATAAACAAATCCCTATTTTGATGGCAAAGGTCGGCAGAGATATCTCAAGAACATCATGTTCTCTTAGCTGTCTTAATTAAATTAAAAATTGAAATATTAGAGTCTTTTTCGTCAAGGTTTGATTTACGATTTTACAGAACAAAAAGACTCTTCGGGCTGGTAAAGTAAATATCAGGAAACCAAATCTATAGCATGCATACCATTACGACAGAGCGGTAATTAACGAAGATTAATGATCGTCTTATTTTTCCGACCAGTCGGGTATTGTTACACAACGACTAAACAAGAAGATCCAGACTGGTGTGCTCTTGCTTGGTTCCTCTTTGGTACGTTAAACAGCTTTATTTTTCGGATTCTAGATTGTTGAAGAAAGAAAAGAGATGTCTGCTTCGACCGCTTTAATCGTGGCTTTCGTTCTTTGGTCCATTCGTCTTGTGCGATCTGGTAAGTATTTTCACTTTTTCAGCGGATTATGTGACTGTGGAAGGTAAATTGTTCTAAGCGTGCCATACATTATAATCAGCTGCTAAATCGATCGGGAAGAACTGAAAGTTATCTACTTAGTTAAACGATGCACGGATGAATTTTAGATACTGTCAAAGAGTAAACTTAAACACTTGAAGCCGTGATACAGTTGCATGCAATGTTTTAGCGATTTGATACCAAGTCATAAAACCCTACCGACACACGTTCATGTGTTAGCGCAACTGAAACACGATAAACAGATTAAGTGAGTTAGAATAAGGTTCTGCCTGCTAAATTCGTAACTTGAATTCGTAAGGTATTAAAAGGGATGCATTCATTTGACGCTATTTCGCTGTTTCAAAGTTATTGCGACTTGTCTATAGACCGATAAAACTTTGAACTGTTTCTTCTCCCGTGTCGAGAAAGAGCGTAAGCTCCCGGTATTTGAAAAGCAACAAAATCGTTTAAATAGAAGAGTTGTAACAGAATTTACAGTGAATTAACTTTGAGTTGACATTGAGTATGTTTCACTGATGAATGAGCGGGATTTTTCTGACTAAAAGTGATTCAGGATAACAACTTCAAACAAGCGACTTCCCTTACCAACAAATTAGGATTACAAAGAGATTAACCACCTTGTTAGAGGATCTCTGAAACTAATCTAATTGTCAACTAGAAAATGCTACTTTCTACCTGGAGCTCTCAAAAGAGTAGCGAGTTTTCAAGTATTCGCTAAACGAGTGCTATGCCAGTTGAAATAGGGAGCGCAAACATATGGGTTTGAAAATGTTTTGAATAATCATAAGTGTAGTCAAGGCCGAAAATAAGGTCCTACTTTACAATAATGGAATTTCGGCATTTATTCAAACGATAATCGCACACCTAAACACAAGGGGCAATACAAATGGTATCCCATTTGTCTTGCTTTTTGATTTTTCTCCGTTCCGATTAAATCCTTTTTTCTGAACAAAACGCATACATATCATCAAGTTTGAAAATGCCTTCTGAATTTGAGAGATAAGCGTAGATTTCTCCGGGCGGCTCGTCGCCTGAAATCTCCAAGTGATTAATGATGTGTAAAAGGGGCATTGCATGTTCTTTCGGTGGGCAGGCGCAAAATTGCCCCGGATATCATCTGAAGATTGGCTGTCAAACAGCAAGATTAATGATTATTAATTACTGTCAACGACTGTCGCCATAAAGAGAGGAGCGCTATCTAACAGGTCGCGACATTTCACATACCTAAGTGAGTCCTCCATGATGATCTAATCGGTGTTTTTAAAAAACACCTCCGTGACGGGAATGGGAATCCAACCACGTCTAATATGGGAATTTCTTTCGGCAATCATAACACTCATTATAGATGGGCAGTTTTCATTAGGAGTTTTCTTCAATATGGCAATAAGATTCAACATTCACGATTTAAAGTGAAGCTTGAGAAATTTCAGATCAGAGGGGTTAGTCCCTTCTAACCTACGCAGGGAAGTGAAGATTTTTCGACAGGTACTGATAACACGATCGGAAAGGTTTTTGCGTAGGAAACACCGTCAAACATAAGCGATTTCAGAAGAAGTTTCCGCCTTTTCTTGACTCATAGCTCTCTAAATATTTTTGAAAGTGAAAAAAAGGAAAATAAAAACTGCTCCGGGTTTAGCAAACTCCTAAACGAACTTTCTTACAAACTAATAATTTGGTTATATCAACTAAGTTGAAATTGTAAATTGGCCACCGTAACGAATAAAAAAGCTGATGTTTCGAGCGTTAGCCCTTCGTCAGAGCGAATGGAGGAATTGTGGGTTGTATGTGGGTTTATACAAAAACAAAAGTTTATCTTTCAAATCAGCACTCTTAATCCCACAGGTATCAACGAACGCTTTTCATTCCACTAATTTATTCGTGTTTTTTTCGTAACCATGTTCCCACCAATAGCGTAGCTCCACTTTCTGCATATAAACCCACATACACCCCACGTCCTCCATTCGCTCTAACGAAGGGCTAACGCTCGAAACGTCAGCTTTTTTATTCGTTACGGTGGCCAATTTACAATTTCAACTTAGTTGATATAACCAAATTACCTTGTTACCCCCACCGACGCAGCACCACAGTTTCTTTAGAAACTTTCAGCCTTTTCTCACAAACTGCTTAAGATATCTATACGAAGTGGATGGTATAGACCACTTTCATAAATGGTTGTCGGATTAATGTTCTTTTGTTTAAATTTAAATTAGCCCTTCTGGCCTCGCTTGAGATAATGTATTCTTTTGAATTTTGTACTGGAGAACGAGGCCAGAAGGGCTAATTTAAATTTAAACAAAAGAATATTTATCCGGCAGCCATTTATGAAAGTGGTCTATAGACGGACCATATCGTAAGAGCTAATTATTCAGTCAGTGACAGAAGTGTTCATTCTGAAAATAATTTTTAGTTGTTTGCCAAGAGAATCAAGGAAAAAAAACTTTTGTACGGTTCTTTACAACTTTTTAACCCACTCCTCTAGCCGATGAAAATGGAATAAAAATCTTGGCAAGCAGTAGTAGGCTAAGCAAGCATTGTATAATCAGTTACCTAGTTTTGTATAGAGTTTTTCAGTTATTTTTTCAGTTTATGAACGTAATAACTGAACAGTGAAATAAAATAGTAAAGTAAAACCCCATAAGCTTTTGGCATATAATAGTCTTTTAAGAAAGAGAAGTTAAAACCGAGTCAAATATTTAATCGTTGTAAAGCAACTGCGCCGAGTAGCTTCGAGAACTGAAAGGCAAACCAAATGTCTCTCCTCCAAACGCTTAGAACAGAACATTCTTTTTAATGTTTAAACAAACAAAGGAGTGACAGAATACTTTTCATAGTTTCCTCCAGTCACACCTTCAACAGAACATGGTCAACAAGACTTTTGTCGCCGGGGTATTAAAATCATAAATCAATTGTTGCCATCGTATACCAGGCGGATAAAAGAGTAGTTGAAATACACACTTATGCTGATATAGTGAGTTATATTTGATTCATGAATGTGATATTTTCGTATTTGGTTTCATGGTTTTGTGGTGAGACAAAATTACCCCGCGGGCGTGGTTATCTCAAAGGTGGCTTATCGCAAATTCAGCTGATAGTTTGTTTACTGACTCTGAAATTTCAAACACTAGGCTTAAGGAAAAATCACTAAATCTTGGACGGATACATATTGAAATGTTTCAAATAGGAATGTGTTTTTTTCTCTTCTAGACTGCAGTCTTGGTTTGGGAATGATCACAGGCGACATCCGGGATTCTCAAATAACTGCCTCTTCTTCATTCTCAGAGTGGACGCAGCCATTCGCCGGCAGACTTTGGAACACGAGGTGAGCTGAGAGACGCAATTGCAAGTCTTTGAGTCACATTCAGAATGAACTAACTTACGTTAGTATTCCTAAGGCTCACCAACCGAGAACCCGTCGGGGGTACTCCAAGTGTTACGGGTCACAACTCAACTTCCTTCTCAGGGCGCTTTTCGCCCTGGGAACGAGGTTGGTCACAACCACGAAAAGCTGACCTAAGCTATTACAAGCACTAGCACTCTAATAACTCGTAGAAATCACTAAACAAGGTGTAATAAACAAAGCGACACGGATGTACTCCTCATAGTTTTATTTGAGTTGCAACGCACAGTCGAACTTAAAGATAGTGCCTCCTTAGCTAGCGCAATATGGGTAAACAGCATCACATGAAATTATTGCTTAGGAGTTTGAAGGAAAAAAGTTATAAGAGAGATTTAGCAACGCGATTACGTAAACCGTGAACGTCAAGAGTAACCACGTGACCCTGTTTTTCCCGCCATTTTTTTCACGTTTGCCGGTTGCGCTTTGCCTTTTCTTCGTGAAAGTAACCTGTTTCGCGTTTGCTGTGTACTTAAGATTTTTAAACTTTTTCTCTCGCAGAGTAGAAGTTCATTGCCGGAAAAGGGCACCAAAGCTATTTTATTCAGTCATACAGGGACGCCTTCAAATCCCCTATGACATAAGCCCACGTGAAGCTAAAGCAGCCGGGTTCACGTTATTTTACGTGAAACTTGAAAGGGCAAACTGGCGTTTACCGTTTCACGTAAACGCGGTGCTATAGCTCTCTATGGTCACACAGTAGGGTTTCATCTACAGAAGTGATCATTAATTAAGGCCACTTTGTACTGCAAAGGAACAACACCACATCAACTAACTCCGCGGTAGACTTGAAGGGAATTTTCCGCTCACATTAGGGCTTAGATCATGAACTTTTAGGCTACATCAAATTTGAACAGTATTGAAAAGAGTTCCTCTAAAAAATGATACCTCATGAACTTTTAGTGTAGCCACCGTTGAAATCTAACAGCAAACCCAAAACTCAAAATAACTCTTCAATTACTATGATCGCTTTTTGTCCAATGTAGACGCCTCCATGGCCAAATCTTTGGCGGCTGGTGTGCAACGGATTGGGATCGTAATCCATATTTACAGATTGACTTTGGACAAGAAAGTGTCATAACTGCTGTAGCCACTCAAGGATTGGACTATCCGTCGGGAAACTGGGTCAAAAAGTACTCCCTGAACTACAGTTGCGATGGGCTGAATTGGAAAACCTATCAAACAATGGACAAGGCCACGGTACATCAAACGCGAATGTCCGTCTTGATAAGAAATGAAAGTTTTAGCGTTTATTTAGAACAAATTCTGAGTCAATGTTAGCCTGTTCGAAGCTAAAAAAAATGACATTTTAATTCACTATTCTTCTACTTTTCTCATTAAGTTTTTGTATATCTTATTCACCTAGGAGTTGGTTGGCAACAAGGATGACAGTTCTGTAATGACAAATAAGCTGGATAAAGCTATCATAGCACGATTTATTAGGATACGTGTGCTGGAATGGAATGAGTATGGCATCGTTTGCATGAGAGTTGAAATGTATGGCTGCAACACAGAAGGTAATATCAAACGTCTCTCAGTCACAGTTCACATTTTTCTTTCGCACGCATTACACGTTTTTCGTTGCTCAGCATTACAGATGGTTGCGTGTTTCAGCGCCGCGTTCTTTTAGAATGCTTCTCCTGTTACACTTGTCCCTATATCATTATCTAAATCAGCAATCTACACTTCATTAAGAAACTTTCTCAACATCTTGAACTACAAAAGCCAAGATGTGAAAGATTCTCCTTTTCTGAACTAAAGCTCTCATGTGTTACAAGGTACATATGAAGAACGCAGTTAAGGGGGGGGGGGGGGGCCCTAAGATGGATTCTACCCCCCTCCCTCCCTCCCTTACTTATCAAGAAAATGTGATAATCTATGATGATAAAACAACCTGACGTGTCTCCAGATGTTGGTGAAGCCCCCGCCCCCTTCAGCTTTATCAAGAAAAAAAATTATGATTTAAAATAATGAATAACCTGTAATGTTCTTAAATGCCAGTGAAATGTTAATGTAGGACTCTTTCGTCCGTAGCTTTGTCAATGAAAAGTGAAAGATTATAGAAATAAATCAACCCGGCGTGCTCCCAGATACCAGTTAAACCAGTAAGACACTAGTGTTCGAATCCCTCTTCCCACCTCTACTTTGTCAAAAAAAAAAAAAAAAAAAAACGCGATAATTCATAGTAAATTAAACAACATGGTATGCTTCCAAATGATGTATACTTAAGGCCCCTCTACTTCCCTTGAAAATAGCCCATTTCCGAATTGCCTTTTGCCTCTTTTTCAAAGCGAGTCCTGGTGCTTATCCTTTCGTATGGTAATAAGTTTTCATTCACATGCAAATTAAACTCATTTTCATACGTATGGTTGAGCACCAGGTCTCGTTCTGAAAAAGAGGCCAAACGTAATTCGGAAATGGCTTATTCTCCTTACGCTATTGAGATATTAAACTTCCCCTGCTAATCCATCCACAGAGGGTGAATATAAAGACTGCAGAACTGCTGCCGGAATGGAAAGAGGCCAGATACTAGATGAACAGGTGGCAGCGTCCAGTTACATTCAGGGGCACCACCCGTATCAAGGTCGCCTCAATAACGCATTCAAGCAGGTCAACGGTTCCGCTTTTTGGGGAAGTTGGTGTGCACAGAACGAGGACGCATCTCAGTATATCCAGGTAACAAAATTTGGCCTGTCGACTGGAAATCGATGCATATATCTCTGAGGGGAGGGGTGAGGGAGGGATAAAGAGATGGGACTCTCAGCGATCGAAGTTATAAATAGATTAAGTATAAAGGGTAAACAAGTGTAATTCGCTTTTGATCATTATATGTTATTAAGCGCACAATAAACTAATATAATAAATTATTTACGTATGATGCACGATCCTTCGCAGTAGATAGCGCTATTTATGCAATAGCGAAAATCAGACCAGAAAAAAATCAGGCCTGTACGGGATTCGTACCACTGACCTCTGCGATACTAGTGCAGCGCTCTACCAATTGAGCTAACAAGCCAACTGGGAGCAGGCCGTTAAGTTGATTCGTAATAAACCCGTGATGATAAATCAGATACATATGAACATATGAACAAATAGATGAACTTCACATATCCATTGTATATAATAAATTATTATTATTATTATTATTATTATTATTATTATTGGGTTTTCCTGTCATAGATTAAGGGTACTTAGCAAACACGTGAAACTGAAGCTTAAGGAAAAGTGGCCGTTAGTACATCCTTAATATTTCAACATTGTTAGCATAAAGTATCGTTGTCTAGGCATCGGATCTTATCCATTGATTAAATGGACTTATTAAATCCTGGGGTTAAGATTACCTCTGCAACTCTTTGTTAGAGTATTTTTCGATTAAATCTCATGAAACCAAGGCCAAGTTAATCACAACAGCAAATCAGAGGAGAAGAAAATATCTTGTGCAACCAATGAAAATTCGAAGTTGAAACACACAACTGCTCAGTTTGCGCACGCGCAAACTAATTCAAGCGCGGGAAATAGCATGTGGCCAAATCCTGATTGGTCAGTTTGGGTTTGGATCCGATTTTTCGAGAAAGAGGTGAAAGTTTTCTGAACCAATCACAAAGCGAATTAGAGAAAAACCAAAGAATGTAATGAAAATTGTTCTGTAGAGGAAGGAAGGTGTGGTTAGCTTACTGGACTCTAGATTGAGAAGTCTAGGTTTTAACCCCAGCAGATTCAGTGCATTCCGTTCTTGGGAAAGGCACATTACTCTCACGATGATCAGTCACTAATCCGGGCTTAACCTTCTATGGATTGATATCCCAACCAGGAGGAGGGACAATACCCCCAGTGGCCTCATGGGTAATAAAGGGACAAGCTCTAAAGATAAAAGCCCACAAGGCTCGAAGGACCTAATATATCAGACGGCTTATGGTTTGGAAAAAAGTCTTACAGGAAATGATGAGTTTTTCACTCTTATCACAGGTTGATTTGAAAGAACTACGTAATATCTCTGGTGTCGCGACACAAGGTTCTGTTAGCATGGGGACCTGGGTAACAGAATACATGCTCAATTACAGTTCAGACGGCTTACAGTGGGAAACCTACAGTAACGAAACCGGAATAGCGATGGTAAGAGTTCTAAAGAGCATCATTTGAGCGTGCTGAGATGTATTCCGTGTTTTAACGTAAGGCCTGAATTGGGACGTCGGCGTCACTTGAGGCAACCTTGACTTATGGTGACTTAACCCTTCAACATTTTGTAGTTACTTGGATCTTATTTCTCCTTGCAGTGTCATTGCCGGCTCAAACATTAAGGTCACTAGAATAGTTAACAATTATTCACTGAAGCGGAGGTGAATAGTACTTGCTAATCACATTCGAATCAGCCAATCAGCGTGCGCGAAAAGCACTATTTACCTGTGTGGTATATACCATGTCAAACGATCACCTCTGAAAGATGCGGTTGGTTCTCATACTAATTCCCCTTGTCGATACCATACGATATGTGTACAGAACAGTATGGAAGATATGCACGCTGATGTAATGGTATAAAGGGTAAAAGGAACTTAAAGTGACACAACATTGCAGTCGACGAATCTTTGTAAGAGAGGGAAAATGGAACTGAATAGTGCTTTTCGTCAGTGGTTGAAAAAAGACACGTACGCAGTTTTCTTTCCTTTCTTTTCATGAAGAGGAAATTTCCAGGATCAGTTTTTTTTGCCTGTTCTCTTTCAAAGCCTAAGATGCAATAGTTAATAGACCTTTCATTTTAAAGACGCCCTTTAGCATTACAAAGTGTAAGGCTAAAAGCTAATTCTTTGTGATTTAGTGGTTTTCCTAATTTGTAGGTAGAAGTATTTTTTTGAACTTGATGAGCACATTGTTTTTTGACGTTGTTGTCTGTCCCTTTGTGCGCGTTTCTTTTACGTTCCTTGCGTCAGTGGTTGAAAAAAGATCGCACGCAGTTTTCTTTCCTTATATATATTTCTCGTTTCGTCTTTTGACAGTGCCTTTCTGATTCCCTTTACCTTATTAGATAGCTCTTAAAAAAAAAATCAAAGCTTGCTAAATTTTTTCAAAACATTCCCGTTAGAGATAAGAAGTTCTTGAAATTACGGCTGTTTCCATCATGAGATTTACTGATCAAATTCGCCAGTCAAAACCTAAATGAAATGTCAAAAATAAGATGTCAATCTTGTTCAGTTGATCACGACTTTACTGTGTTTGGTGGCTCCTAAAAGAGCCGTTGTTTGATTGGTTGCTCATAGTGGAGTTACAGAAGTGTCGATTTCACTTTCTCCTCCAATTCATTAAGTCCTCTCAGCATGTTCTCGACACTTTCAACCACAGAACGATAATTCTCCATTACAGAAGACAAATCTTGTTGTTCTGGTAAACATGCAATAACCGCTGTGAAATGTCCTCCCACAATTGGTTTCTCGCACACGTTTACCACTTTGTATATAATTTGTGGGTAGAAGTATTTTTTTTGCACTTGATGAGCACATTGTTTTTCAATCCTTGCGTCAATGTCGCTTTTCGGGCCCTGTCCGAAAAGCGACATCACTCAAACGTAAGAAGGTGTGAAATCACACTTTCTTTGTTCCTGAGGTTTGACAACAACAGCGTTGTTTCTTTTTCAATCCTTGCGTCAGTAGTTGAAAAAAGACACGCACGCAGTTTTCTTTCTCTTCTTTTCATGAAGAGGTAATTTCCAGGATCAGTTTTTTTTGCCTGCCCTCTTTCAAAGCCTAAAATGCAATAGTTAATTACACTCTCATTTTAAAGACGCCCTTTAGCATTGCAAAGTGTAAGGCTAAAAGCTAATTCTTTGTGATTAAGTGGTTTTCCTAATTTGTAGGTAGAAGTATTTTTTTGAACTTGATGAGCACATTGTTTTTTCACATTGTCGTCTGTCGCTTTGCGCGCGTTTCTTTTACATTCCTTGCGTCAGTGGTTGAAAAAAGAACGCACGCAGTTTTCTTTCCTTTCTTTTCTTAAAGAGGTAATTTCCAGGACGACCAGTTTTTTTTCGCCTGCTCTCTGTTTATTCTAAAACGGCTTCGCGTGGGCAAAACAAAAACAAGTTTAAAACAAAACAAGTTTAATCGCTCTCAGCTTTCCGAGAACGCTTACTCGCAATAACATGACTGGAATAAATCACTTTTACTGATAAAATACGTCGCAGACTTTTATATTTATTTATTTACTGTGTACTGGAGAGGAGCATTACACGTGAGGACTCTATCGCATGCGACAAGCTTACACCATGATTGCAACTTGAATCCCATAGTGTGAATCAACCTTCGTGAATCATGTCGCGTCCTTCAGACAGGCGCGTCATGTCGAGGTACTGACATTACTAACTCACCCCCTGCTAATCTTTCTGTGTTTTCCCTAGTAGGCTCCCGTGGGGAACCAAAATGTCATCATTAAAAGTTTGCGAACTAGAGCGAAGTTAACACGAGTCTAAGTTCGCGTCACCGAACAGAAAAATCCCAAAAGACAGATAACAAAAGCTTAATTGTCCTAAAAAATCCTAACCAAAACAATAGGCAAAGTTTGATACAGAAAAAAAAACACATCTAAGAAAGTGTGATAGTAGAAGTTATGACTGCTAAATATGACAGAGATTGAGAAATCCCCTCGAATGTAAGAGAACTAGAAGTCAACGAAGTCCGCCGCACGAGTGAAACATCAATTTTCTAACATCAATTTTTTTGATCCGTGCGACGGACTTCACCGAAAAAGAGGGATTGCTCGTAGCCTACCACCAACATAGCTCCGCACTATAATACTTTTATTGACTCATAGACGCTGCGAGGAAACTGGGACGAGGTCACAGTTCACAAGAACATGTTCGAGCGACGTATTAGTGCACGTTATGTACGTTTTAATCCAAGGGCCTGGAGACCACTCGGACAGATTTGCATGAGGGTAGAAATTTACTTATGCCAGGTCTATCAAGGTGAGTTTACTGGACCCATTGATATCAAGTTAGAAGCAAGAACTTGAAAAAGGTTAAGAAGTTGTAATTTAGGCTACTTGGCCTTGTGTAGCACCATTGTATTGGTGAACAAATTAGCTTTTGAGCAATTCAATGATCTCAGAATTTGTAGATTCGTTTTGTTGATCTTATCTAACGTTTGTCCTATCAGAGCTACCTTTTTTAGTTCATACCGCTTTATCAGTTGATTTATCAGAGCTCTCGATGTGGGTATCTGAGCAACTCGGCACTTACCCCTCCCCTTATCCCGCATTAACCCTCGCTTGCTATCAGTTGACTGTTGTTACGCGCCAACCCCTCCACACCTACCCCTTCGCACCTACCCCTCCCCCAGCCCAACAGCAGTCAACTTATAGCAAGTAAGGATTACTGCTGGATTAGGGGAGGGGTAGGTGCGCAGTTTGCTCACATACTGATATTGGTCCCATTCACATATCTTTTCTGTTAACCGGTCAGAGCACTTCTTTCCTTTACGCCTCGTTTTGGTTGACCTATCAGAGTTCTTGTTCCATTCAAACATCCTTTAAGTTGACCAGTAAGAACTATAGTATCATTCGCATCCTTTTTGAGTTGACCAATAGGAGCTCTAGAGAGTTAACAGAATTCTTTTTCGTGGATATTTTAGGATGTTTCAAGCCCACAGAGCGGACTCCACCCTCAACTACGACAACCTCCGCGGATAAGACCCTTCCATCTACAAGAAAATCCACGCAAACCGCGACAATAAAACCGATTACCAAACGTGAAAACCCAACCGTTGCAAGTGAAAGCGTGGCTAGAAAACTTTATTCAAAAGGATTCCGTAGAAAATCGACCGACACCATTTGCCTTATAGCAGCGTGGTTTTTGCTGATGGCGAATTTGTTTGTGGATTAGCTGATTACAAGAAAATGGATTTCATGCCCGACTAGGAATTTCGCTAGTGGCATAAGAAATGAATTTCGATTCATTACACCACAAAGAAGTTGGATAAAGAATAGAGCTGATACGGAGCTCCAAGCTAAATACTGCAGAGTAAAACTGAGATAATTTTGACCAAAAGGGAATAAGAGGACATCAAAGTATTTCGAAGGCTTCAAGATCTTCGCGGCATCATATAAAGTTCGCATATAAATAGTTTTGCATAATAAAAAAGAACGATGAAAAGATACAAAGTGCGGCAACACTGATGTAGAATACACATTTTTTTTTTAACAATTAAAAAAGCTACAAATCATGGAGGCTGCGTCTGGAATAAATAAATACAAAAATAAATATCCTATTTTACAGGGAGTTACGGAATAGCTTTAGTACTTACACTGCGTTCGCTGTGTGCTAACATATCCTGTACGCACTGCTTAAAGAGAATGCTTCTAGAGAATGGTTCAGAGGGTAGTCCTGGGTTCTAGTCCTGTACTTCAACACCCTCATGACTAGAAAAAGTGTCGCTAGATTAGGGGTGTCCTTCAATAAAGCAAACAAATTCTGAAGAGAGATACTAAGGAACCTCATTCAGGGGGCACCCTGGGTACTAGAAAAAGAGTCCTGAAATGAGATGTGCCTTTAAGGAAGTCAAAGGGGCCAAAGAGTACAAAGGTTTTTAAAA
The DNA here is from genome assembly GCF_964205215.1 of Stylophora pistillata. Classification (NCBI taxonomy): domain Eukaryota; kingdom Metazoa; phylum Cnidaria; class Anthozoa; order Scleractinia; family Pocilloporidae; genus Stylophora; species Stylophora pistillata. The sequence continues at coordinate 7,486,256 of NC_142529.1, read as the reverse complement.
AACATCTTTTCAGTTGGGACCAAAGTTTAAGTCCCTTGAATATAGGTGCCCCTAAAAAGAAGTGTTCTAAAAAGAGATGTTCCACAGTATTATAAACGCGTTCTATATCAATTAGATTTAGAAATATTCAGTTTTCACAATTAACGCCGTGGGATCCTTCAAGTAATCCCGAGCAAACTTAATAATTTGCTGGGAAGTTATCTGATTGAGCCGCGTCTGGATTCTAGTCCCCAGACCCTGTAGTTCTTCGACAGGAGGATAAAAAGCAGCATGTTGATGATCATCGTGTTGAATGATGCACAGCCGGGGATAGTGGTACAAGGGAGGGATGTTCTCGGCTTGTCTTCCTAAATAAGGAGAAAAAAAAAAACAATTCATAGTCGTACGAGAAAAAAAGTTATGAATTAGAAACTTGCCTCTGCCTAACAAATATCTAATCGAAGATTAGACGAAGAGAAAAGCGAGAAAAAAAAAAAAAAAAACAGTTTGAGAACGGGGAATGGGTGAGTGGGAAGGGGGGAGGGGGGCCCAATCCCCACCCCCTCACCCTTGCCACCTCACTGTAGCACAATTCCTTCTCAGCCATTCAAACTAGAGCCTTTTTAAAAGCCGATGAGATCCTTCCGGCAGGTTCTCAGTAATTTTTCAATGGAGTAGATTCCAAAGGGGTGTCATGAAACCAAATCCCATATAATCAAAACTGCCTGTAAGTAAAAAGTTAAACAGTTAAACGTCGTAAAGAAAAGTGTGACTAATTTACCCCGTTCACTCTCAAACTTAATCGAAATAAATACTGAGCTGAGCTAAGCAAAACCAAGTCACAATGAGTTAAACTCGGGGAGAGAAAGATGTGCCTTACCAAAAGCATGCTTGGCGTGGTAATCTCTAGGTACAAAGCGACTTGCCCAGTGCGCGAACTCGTCTATATCCAAAGTCACAAACACCATTTCATTGTACATCGTGTAAGCTGATTCTAAGAGCTCCTGAAAAAGAACAAATACAGATTCAGGTTAAAGTCGTCTTCGCAGCCATTGATCGGTATCGTCACGCAAGGCGTTCTCTTCGCGTAGTCCGGCAATGTGCGTTGCGTGACATAACCAAACATCGGCTGCGATTAACGATACCAACTGAAGGAGACTGAGCTATTGACGAACGACATCACAAGCATGGTAACGGAATTCGTTAGTCTTTGAATTTCCTCACTTTATAAAATGAGCTGTCTTTCGATACGTTGTTCTTGTGTGCCAATGCAAACAGTATGGGTAAGTTATGCGCATAAGGTTCGAAGTTCGCATCTTCTTCAGACCTGAAAGGAAAGAAAATACCAACTGTCAAAGGAGTAATCGACAAGACTGACTTTCGTGAAATATAAAAAATTTTCCAACGCCTCCCTAATCTGGTGAAAATTTAATTTTGAGTATAACCTTTACTTTTGCGAAGGTAAGACCTCAAAAAGACCTCAGCAAACCTCTTTCCCAGGGTCTCTCATATCTCATGATCCCTTCCACTCCCCACTCTATACCCCCTCCCCCTTTCGATAAGTAATGCCTGTCTTTTCTAGCCAGGACTGTTTTTGATTTTGCATTTTTAAACAAATCACATTGCTAAGAGCAAGAAAAACCCTGAAAAGTGGTTTGCATACTAACCCCAACTTGGTGTGAAATGCAGCCGAAGTCATATGAAGAACTGGAAGTCTTCGGTGATCTTGAACAAAGCGTACAGCAATATCTGTGCATATTTTGTGGTTGTGTTCGCATTTGAAGTTCTTGGGCATGTCGTATCTGTAAACATTAAATCACGAGTTCTTACCCTGAAACGGTGTTGTTAACTTAAGGGTGGTCATTGTTAACATAAGGGTGGTCCTGCAAAGGGAATATTGTCAGTAAACGGTCGGATCAAGAAATTCTTACTGAAACCGACGAGGGGAGAGGAGGGATCTATCATTCCCTATCATTCTCTCCTCCCCAACTTCACTCGCAGTTACACACATGAAAAAATAAAAACAAAAAAACAGCCGCCCTAGTGGTTATTGCGATTCTCTCATTACAAGAATGTTGATGTCAGATAAGTTGTAAAAGAAAACCCCCAGGGGTAAGATGGGGGGGTTCAGAACCCCTGACTTTCCGTCTGTATCTACCCTTGCAGTGACAGTATCAGAATCAAAGTGTAACGCTCGAACCTCTGACACGGTCCATCATAATAAACTACGTCAGATCCGTGGGGGGGGGGGGGGGGGAGGGAAGGGAGAAGTCGCACAACACTGGCGTCAACTAAGGATCTTACCATCCCGCCATGATTTGTATTATCTGAACAGAAATATTCAAAAACTATGAAAATGTCTAGATGAACTCAACCCTCTTATTTCCAAGAGCTAAATATAAATTCTTAGCAGTGTCTGTCATACAGCATATCTTAACATTTTAGTACAGAGGGTTTGGCGTTGAATGAAAAGATGTCGCTTAGATGATGTGATTCTTTCTTCTCATCGCCTTTTTGCTTGAAAATTTATCGATATTGTAAGGAGAAATTCAACTTTAATCTCACTGGTGAGAGAGTACATTGGACGGAACTAACCTGTGAGTGTCGTGAAACATGTGCAGTCTGGTGTCTCTCTGATTGTTGATCAGAGATTCCACATTTTGACCCAGCTGAAAAACTTTCACTCGGACACCATCGCTTCTTTGAAGCTCCAGCTAAAAACAAACGGTAAAACTGACAGATGATCCAAAGCAAATATCGATAATCAAAACAAAACAACGACAACAACGAACAGAATAAAACAAACAAAAAGATATCCATGCGGAAATGCGTTTTCTATCAAAAAGATGTTGACAAAATTGTTCGAAATTTTGTCAACTTCTGCTGTCGACCTAAATCCGTAGGCAACTGTCTTCCTTTTTGTTAGAAAAGAACCAAAAAGACATTTTACGAAAAACCGTACCAGGGCGATAAAATTATCTTCTACACGATTTTCTCATGCCTTAAAAAGTGTTTAAATTAGTTTAATTTACTTTTTCAGTTGAACATCCAAATTAAAATATCGTTTCACAAGCCGAAGCACGAGATGCCGAGTTCCAAAAGTTTAAGGGCCGGTTATTTAAACGAGGTCTAATCAAAACCACGGTTTTACGCAAGCAGCGGGCCTCAGAAGTTCTCTACAAAGAGGGTTGATTTAATTAAATAAATGTCGTTTCACTATTAGCTTTCAGCCCTCTTGACACTGTTCACTATAATAGATGTTCAGATAAAAGGTTCGGATAAATTGAAGATAGTTTAGAACATGGTTTTGTAAAACAATGACGGCTAAACTTCGTTTAATAACCGGTCCTAAGAATTCAGTTTTCTTTTGATTCATCGACGCAAAAAAAAAAAAACAAAAAACGATAGCAATAATCCACAATTCATTATTTTACAAACACAGCTGGACAAAACTCCATGATGTTTTATAAATTATAATAATGTAACATCCGAGTTTTTACTCAATAATTTCCATTTCGAACTATTTCTTGTTCAATTGTAAGTATTTCTCAACAATAATCAAATTTAGTTCGGGCAGCCAGCTTGGATAGTTTACTTAGACATCTCAGTCTTGATTATACTGACCCGCCAAGGACTAGCTATGGCTATTGCCATAATGTACTAATGTTTTACTGTAAGGACTGAGTGTTCAGTGTACCTTTGATAACACAAGATCTTGATCGCTAGCTTTCGTTTTACTTCCATCATCAACAACATCTCTGGTGTAAATTGCATAGCAAGGTACCCGGCCATACAGAAGCTCACAAACCAGTTGGAAACAGTGAAGAGGGTACCACTTGTTGGCGAGAGTTGTCGCAAGATAGCGGCGAGCAAGAGTCCGTGTGTATAGCGTACCAATCAACCTGACGTCCACATCCTTATAGAAATGAAAAAAACAACACAAGAAAAATACAATCAGTCATTGTATCTTGTTGAAACCAAATGAGAGGTATTCACTTTAAAACTGGTAATCGAAAAGCTAAAACCTAAAGACATCGAAACAGCCAATCAGAGCCGGCACAAGAAAACTATGACTAGGACCAATGTGGTCAGAGAAAAACACGTCGGGCCAGTTATTTAAACAAAGTTTAGCCGTTGTTTAACAAAGCCGCGTTCTACACAATCCTCAATATTATATGAACATCTGTCTTTGTGAACAGTGTTAAGAGGGCCGAAAGCTAACAGTGGAAGGAAATTTATTGAATCAAATCAACCCTCTCATAGAAAAAACGTAAGGCCCTCTGATTGCGTAAAGGTTAGACCTCGTGTAAAATAAACGGCCGGTAAACTTCTTGAAAGGCGGGAAAACGCGGAACACCGAGTAGCGTTAACTTTGACTCTGTTTTTGATTGGTCGAGGAAGAGGCGCGCTTTTACCTTGCCAATCACAGAGCATTAAACTGCGACAATCCTAGATTACTTTCCACGCTCGATTCAAAATTGCATCGCGAGCGTTCCAGAAGGCGCCAAAAGTTCGAGGGAAAACCAGGGAAAGCGTTTGGTTTTGATATATTTGCATTCAAATGGCTCAGAGAGCAACCGGTTTTACAGCTATGTGATCGAAGTATTTTGAGCCAAAAGCAACTCGTATACAGCAAAAGAAGCAACTGAAAGAAGAATACTTTCTTGGAAGACTGTTCAAAATAGCATTATCAGGGCACTTGTGGTAAGCATCATCGAACTAATACACCAATGCTAAAGCACAATTTAACGCTGTTTTGTCAAACACGGTTTGAAAACAATTGATTACTTGAATCCTACGTCAAATTTAGTTCTCCAGTTTTTAGTGCTGAGTTTTATCCCGGTGAAACTGGTTTAACTTAACATGTTTTCCTGGTGTGAATGGAGCAAGATCTTTTTGGTTAGTGTAAAACTTTGAGCGTCTTCTAGCGCCACGTGTCTTAAAAATCGTTATGACACAAAGAGACACAAACAGAAACGCTAAAGCTGTCTGTGTCTACATTAAAGACTAAAGAATGACACTAAAACAGATACCATTTCAGGAATAGAGTCAAATAAGTATCTTCTATCCACAGCAGGCTGACAAACGTTGGATAACCACTCTAGTACAAGTTTTGCCTGAAAATGATAAAGAAGAAAACTTTAAATCGAACTTTACATACTGCCTAAACTTATATCGCAGCTTCTAATACTGAGAGCACAGCTCTTACATCTTTTTCTACGCGATCCTAACGTGCCCTTAAGAGAGTTTAAGAGGATTCTAGGTCTCATTTGAACCTAACCCACAAAAGGATCGACGAAAGAACTTTTCACCTCTAAAACGTTATGTATAGTCTCTTTTCGCCTGTTTTACGCTCTCAGACAGTGGTGCGACGAGCGAAGTGCGGGCGCGCATGCTCTCACTCAGTCGTGCGACAAGTGAAGTGTGGGCGTGCATGCTCTCAGTCAGTCGGTGGTGCGACGAACGAAGTGCGGGCGCGCGCAAAAAAAAAAAAACCTACACGAAGTGAGCGAAAGCACGGAGATAAATGTTTCTTAAAAAGACAGCCTTTTCCCTGAGAAACCACAACCGCCTCGCGCGCTTACTTGCCATGTTTCGCTCGCCGGCGTTTTTGTTCTTTTTTCACTAACAAAGACAATTCTGTTCAGTCATCAATGTGAATACCAAATTAACGATCACTCTGTAAGGGTATGACTCACTACTATCGGTCCATGGTAGTCTAGCCTAATGTACGTTGAGTGAGAACTTGAACAACTCTCGACTGCAGACCAGCTCAGACTGCGGAAAGCTGTGAGCGTTGGGTAGCCCGTGATGCCATACCGTTGACACGTTAGAGGGTCTGTTGAACAGTTGTGTACAAACACTGACGCCCCTGGAACGAAAAATATTGCAAGTTATGTAGGTTTATAGTAATAACCCACTTAAACTAGAGCAGCATAATTTCGTAAAGCGTGGGAAAACGCGCGGGCGACCAAGTCGTAATTGGTTTTAGGTGTGCATCTGATTGGTTGATTGAGTGAAGCAATGTTTTCTGGGCCAATCACGGCGCGAAGTAAAGGAAAAACAAAGTATCCCGGATTATTTTCGACACTCGATTAAAAATTTCTCTAATGCTATAATACATACCTAAATACTTGGCGTCCGATGATATTCGTTCAATTGTTGGTAAGACCTGATTGCAGTAACTGCAGCCCTCTTGAAGAAACACAACCTACATGAAATCCGTAGAAGAGCTAACTTTTCTTTACGAAGTCAAAACTCACTTTTGTTCAGTCTCCTTGTATGTTAAAACTTAGTCCTTTGAGCGAAGAAGGGGGCGAAAATGGCGGGAAAAAAGCGCGCGAAAAGTTTGGCAATTTGTGTACGCGCTAAGCTTTGTCACTTGTTTTGCGTGAGATATAAGAGGTCTAGAGGAGAAAATCCACAGTTTTATCAAGACTAAGAGCTACTGTATTCTTTAGGTACGTTACAATTGTTAAAGAAAAGCGTTATAACGACGAATGACTCACCAAAGATACAGAAAACAGACGAGATGTTTGCTTGGTTGGAAAAGCTGCGGCAGTGTACGACTTGATCGGACCAACGGATTGCTCCACTAGAGAGGACCAGGTTTTATCATTTACGTATTGAAACTCAAACTTTTCTTGTTGTTTTTTCTGAACTTGGGTCTGTTGAACATGTTCAAACAGGTATGATTGTATTAGTCATTCAAAAGGGCCGATGAAGGTAGAGTGATCAAATAAACAGGTTGTTTTTACCATGAACAATCAAAAGGAAGAGAATATCAGTAGGAACCAAGCAACTGGTGCTGCGTCGGTGGGGGTAACAAGGTAATTTGCTTATATCAACTAAGTTGAAATTGTCATTCGCCCTGACGAAGGGCTAACGCTCGAAACGTCAGCTTTTTTATTCGTTACGGTGACCAAGTTGTGACTGGTTGTTTCTGATCGGCTAAGATAGTGATGTAGCTATTGTGCAGCTGCATCTATCAATAACATCGCAACGGTTCGTTCATTCAAGCGGTTAACGGAACAAGACTTCGAATGGAGGAAAGCAATTTAGTAATAACAACGCTACTGATTACCTTTGTCTGCCAAGACGATGGAGGCAAAGGAGGTCCAAACATAACGTTATTATGCTCAAAATCTGTAACAGTACTGTTGTCTCCTATGGCACACTTGTTTTCTAATATATCAAGGTTGCACACTTTCTGGAAGATACATTTTTAATGACAGTCTGAATTTCAAACAATTGACCCAGAATATCATTATTGCCCCCCCCTCCCCTCCCCCACATCAGACCTGTGGGATTCTTTAGTACTTGTCGGATACCAAAGTTCACTCTTTTACATTCTTCTACAAATTATCAGAAGTATTTTGCAAAACATGACTTATTCTCCGTCCCGGTTAGCTCAATTGATAGTGCGCTGGACTGTTGTGCGGGAGGTCGAGGGTTCGAGCCCCGGCCGGACCAACACTCAAGGTCTTAAAGTAATTGAGAAGAATATGCTACCTTTCTATAACATCAAGAAATGGTTAGATATTCTAGTCTTCTCGGATAGGGACGAATAAATGGAGGTCCCGTCTCCTACAGGGTTAGGGGCAGGAGCCGTTAATTTCCCACGCACGAGATTACTGTGTGATGGATGTCCTCCCCTGGGCTGGGATGGGTGGGTTTACTGGGCCCGCAATAATTGGCGCAGAGCTGTTGCGGTGTCCCTGCTGTCGGCAAATCTTGTAAATAAAAATAATCATAAATCAAATCAAAATCTAACATGAACATACCACAAAAAGAACAAATGTATTTTGAAAAGCAACCGCCAGACTGCTAAACTTTTTCTAAATAACATCAAGCGACCCTCTTAAAGGATTGTCCTCTCACTGTATGGTAACATAACTTAACAACCGTGAAACAAGAGGGCTATTAACCTTAACATCATCACTTTCCTTCCATGGATTAAAGATTTCATCAGCATCGTCATCATTATCATCTGGTGCAATGGGAAGTACAGCAACAGGCAACATTTGCAGAAACTCATAGAGAAGTAATGGAGTGGGGACATCCTTGTCAAATAGTTGTTGTTTTATCATAAACTCTGTTGAAAAAAATAATATTGTTGTAACCCGAGTTAAAAATATTACATTTAGGCACATTACAAAATGTCTTTTGAGCACAGTGAAAAGTTAGAAATATGCAGACTTAAAAGAAATATGGTATTATTTTAGGTGCATAACTAAAGGCAAAAATAGGTAACTGGGAATGAAAAAATATTATTTTTAACTTACTCTGTGATGTTGACTCTCTCTCTTGCCAGAAAACCATGGTAAAGGGAACAGCGTACACATCTGATGCAATCACATATCTTGATATTACTAGATAAAGTGATAACAAAACTCAATAATGTTATGATTTGCAGTAAAAAAAAAAACATATCACTACGTCTGCTTAGTTCATCAGCGCATACAAAAGGAAAAAAGAAAATTAAGGACAACTGAATCTAAATAAAATTCTTGAGACTTGTATGAATCTACACTTGGTAAAATGTGACCTGTGATTCTCTGTTCTAGTTGCTACACACTTCCTTTTAAATTAGTTAAGAAAAGCTGGTGTCAAACCCCCTTTTGCTGATAAATTCGTTCATTCTTATCTCCTGTTTGCAAGATAATGTTTTGATATCATAAGGAAAAGTTACATATCAATAACTTACGGGTGTTGTTTGGTGAAAGATGTGATTTGTAATTCTTAAACTCATTAATAATTCATCAAGTTACAAACCAATCATGATACGCTAACTTGGCCACATGTGTGCGTTTAGAAACCCCGATGAAACACTGGACAGAGGCTTTTCCACTATACTTTGATGAAATATCAAACCCTAGAGCTTGATAAAATGTCAAACCCCACTGAGGCCAATAAAAATTATTACTGAAAAACAATAGCAATTCTGCGTACGATGCCAAAATCAGTCAGAATTTTTTCATTGTTCTTGGTTAATGATGCATCAACAATGCTTGTTGTTGTTTGATTTATCATCTACGGGTTTATGTCGAATTAATTTGATGGCCTGCTCCCAGTTGGCTTGTTAGCTCAATTGGTAGAGCGCTGCACTAGTTTCGCAGAGGTCAGTGGTTCGAATCCCGTACAGGCCTGAAGTTTTTTTCAGGTCTGATTTTCACTATTGCTCAAATAGTGCTTTACTGCGAAGGATCGTTCACATATACGTTAATGATGCATGTTTGAGAAGCAACTTCAAAAACTTATGCTTTGTGTTTCATCGGGGTTTTGAAACACTCAAAAACAATAAAAGCACAAGGCCATAGGCCGAGTGCTTTGATCAGTTTTCTCGTGTTTGGAAACCCAGATGAAACACTCGCACTCATTTTTGAAATACTACTTGACCCCTTCTAATAAGCAGGGCTGAGGTCTAGCAGTGCCCAGTGGCCCCTGGCACCTTCCTTTTACTCTTGGGTGACTTGAGAATTTTAGTACAAACTTATGTCGGGCACCTTGTATATTTTCAAAGTTTCAGAGCACTGCAGGGCTCCCTTCTGTTTTTCTTCGAGCACAGTGTTGATAAGTTAGGAGAATTTGGTGTTACACCAGGATAAGACCCTTTCCCTGATAAATTGGCTTTTATTTTCACCTGTTTAAGGGATTATGTTTTGATATTACAAGGAGAAGTTACAGATTCTGTCTCTTAAGGATGTTGGTTAGCTTCAGGTTCCACATCATCTTGTTTAGCACTGCAAGGATTACCTTTTTGACAGTATTTTTTAGAATTTCTTCATCTTTAACCATTTGTCATGTACATTAATTACCTTCTGGGTGACTCATGATGTTAAGCAATGCAAATCGCACAGTGAGTTTCATTCTTGTGAATGTATCATATGAACGATGAAAAGCATCCAAGTAATTAAGGGTCCGTGGGTTCCTTGGTGAATAAAAACACACCACAATGGGAAGTCGTGGATGTTTTGTTTCCAACACTTCATCAAAGAAATTGTCCTATCAAAGCAAAACCATGACGAAGATTATATAACAGCATAAGTTAGTCTGTGGTTCCACTGTACTATTTGCAAGCTTGAAGAACCTAGCTGACAGAAGAGTTTATTCCACTGTACTATTTGCAAGCTTGAAGAACCTGATAGAGGAGTTTATTTCCTAATCATTAGTCTAAAAACTTATCGCAAGAGCAACAATGTGTGAGGAGATTGTTTTGACTTGTAGACTATATGGGGATCCTCAAGGGAGAGGGGGGAGGCTAAGGAGAGGCTTGTTACCAACAGAAGAGGGGAGAGGGCGTTTTATTTCAAGCCATTCCTCTCTATCTTCCAGCCCCTGCTCCCAGAGAGATTTAAATACTCATGCAAACTCTTTGATCTCATATTCGGCCAAGAGGGTTAAAGAAGTGTGTAAGTAAACATTGACCACTTGCCTTATCTTGCAACAAACCTCTTGTTGTTTAATACTCAAGTTTGTAGCTGAGCATTATACATGTTATAGTGTATAGAAAATAAAAATTTCTTCAATTAAAAAATTTCAAACTGACCAGATTCAGTTGGTAAGCTTGACTGTGTAGGGCAACCAGCAGAACTTGAAGTCTTCTCTCCTCTATTTCAAGAACACTTTGTAAAACAAATAAAGGCTTTTCTTTTTCTTTCCACTCTAAAGGAAACATTAAAATAAAGTAATCATAATGAGGTCTTATTTTTCTTTAACACTTTAAACCCTAAGGACAGGATTTAAACCCTTTTTATAGAAAACAAATTTCGAGGAATTTTCCAGGACTTTTCCAGGCTCAGACTGATTGTTCCAGGACTCTAAATTTTACCTTAAACCCTTTTATTCCCAAGATTTCAAAATCAATTCTCTTCCATCCATGCATAAACATTTCTTATAAATGTAAATTCTGAAAACTTAATTGTTTGATTTAAGCAAATTTCCAGGACTATCCAGACCCTGAAGTTGTTTTCCAGGACTTTCCAGTCCTGGAAAATGTCAAAATAAAATTCCAGGACTTTTCAGGTTTTCCAGGACCCATACAAACCCTGTAAGTTAGAGTGACCAGCATCTAATTTCTCTTTTCAGTATCTAATTTCTCTTTTCATTCAATATTGCTGAATCATTGATTTCATTATGTTCATGGAAATAAAGGAAATGATCACCAACCTAAGGAGCTAATTGATTGTTGAGCAAATTCTCTTTGTCAGTACCAAAGGAAATGTGTAGAGAACCTGGGGTGGATCCAGGGGCGGTTCAGTTGAACCCCCTAAATTTTTCCTCAGAACGCTGGAAATCATGTTTCTGAAGACCTAATTTTCAAAATCTTGGACTCCTCAGAAGGGGAACAATTCTCCGAACCCCCCTTGACTAAATCCTGGATCCGCTCCAGAGAACAGTATTGAGAATATGAATACTGCTTTTAGGGTGTTAAGATTAATAAATGTGTTCCTTTCTTGATTAATCAAATGATAACAATTTGGCAAGGCTGCATATTAGTGCAGGTAATGCAAAATCAAAAAGGCAACAAGAATATCAACTCCGTGGACCAACCTTGGGAGTTAAACACAATAACAGCTGGAACCTGGCTGATGTTGTATGCCTCAATCACATATCTGTTACCAGGAATTAAACACAAATATTAGTGATATTCATCATTTTGTTATTACAAAATTGTTAGTAATTGTTGCCGAGCTGGGTCATTTTGAGAGATATATGTTTTAATTTCTACTCATTGCCTTTTCATTTGAAAATTTGAGAAATTTCTTTTTGGTCACTCCTGGGAATGGAAAAACTTACTCCTCAACATCGGTGGATGGAATAACAACAAACACTTGTATCTTTTCCTTCCAAATCTTAGCTAACTGTTGAAAGGAAAGAAAACAACATTATATATGTTAACAGTTTATTAATAATAAATTAGAACTCTAACAATACATAATGAAAACTAGGCAATCACACCTGGTTATAGAAAGTTAGCTAGCTGAACTCCAATTTTAATGATGACAGAATAATTGATAAATAATTATCAAATATTTCATAATCGATATCATACTGACCTTTTTAAATGTGTTTTCTATTTGTTGGTGATAAAACTGACCAGGAATTCCCACTAAAGTGTAACCTTTATGACTGTCAACTTCCTGAGGTAGATTTTTAGTGAATGGTAATAGTCTTTTGGAAAACATCTTTCTCTGTAGATCAAAAATAATTATAATAAAAAGTGTTATTGGACAGGTTATTGTCTTTTTTAAAATACACATGAAGTAGTTTAAAATGATTTTAAGTTTAATTGAATCAATACTGGTTTGATTTCAATTTTTTCTTGTTTGAAAATTCCAAAAATGTCTAGGGAAATACAAATTTAACTATTAATAATATACATGAAAAAATTTGTCAATTCTGATTGGTTAAGATGAATGCAGTTTTCAATTAATCCAGTGCAGAAGAGAGTTAATTCAGTGCAGAAGAGGGTTAATTCAGTGCAAAGAAAGAAACAAACTAGACATTCTGATTGGTCAGAATGATTGGTCAATGTCAAGGTCAATGTCACTTGAGGGTTTGAATAAATTATTTTTGCATCTGATGTGCACGCTTTTCTTCTGTGTAGTTATGAGAAGCTACCTCGTATTTTTTCATGTATATTATTAATATATAATGAAATGATTTTCTTGTGCAATTTGGAATAAATTATCACTTGTAAATTTTTTCAAAGACCACAAATTGCACTCGCCCTATGGGCTCATGCAATTTTGTTAGTCTTTGAAAAAATTTACTCGTGCTTATTTATTCCAAATTGCACTTGAAATCATGTGATTACCTATCCTTGGGTTTCACCCACGTGACCAATACCTTAGCAACGGTTACTATCCGCCATCTTGGTGTCCCTCGAGCGTAAACAAACCGTATCTAACGAAGAGTTCATGTGAGAAAGAAGGGATGGTTTTATGCGTTATTGTTGGCTGTTCGAGCAAAAGTGGAAAGCATAAAGACTAAGGATTTTTTCGTATAATAATTTAATAATTTTATTATTTCTATAGCGAAAAATTCATTATATATATGATCTAATGCGCTATACCTAAGGTCATCATAAATCAAGGGGAAGAACAGGAGGAACTAGAAGTTGTTGTATTGTTCGAGGCTTGCGGCTGTTGTAGATCCTCGATTTTTTGGTCGAGCTTTTCTTTGAGCTTCTTAGCCGATGAGAAATCGATGTCTTTAGCCCTCGCATACGGCACTTCATTGACCTATGTCGGCAAAATCCATGAGCATTTTACCTGAGTGCAAGTAAGCTTGGGGTGTCACGAAAACTCACACCCCGAAAACTCAGACTCCTCGAAAATTCAAGAGATAAACTCGACTTATGATCACTCCTGGTAATCCCTCGTGTATTTTGACCTTTTGGGTCTTCATCCAACTGAAGCAGCAAAAGCAAGGCCGCAAGTTGCACGTTTCGCAAAATCGTCCAATGGTTGAGTATTAAAACATTTTAGAGTGACACAAGACTTCATTTAGCTTAGATTTGCTCCATTTTTCCCGTTAATTTTGAACTTTTCATTCACAGTTAACGGGATCAAATGCGCTCGCTCCAACACCAAAGTATTAAAATGTGGCGTGATTTTGACGAGCCGAAAGGGACGTTTGTTTACCTTTTTGTACTTCGTCGCACAGATCCTTGTTGTCGCTCTGTTAAAATTCTTAAATATTTCGCGATAATAATGGATACAAACAGAGACTCGGCCCACCAGTCCCAAAACGAAGACAATTTTGCGACCCTTGGGCTAGAGTTCTTAAATGAGGCAGAAAGAGAAAAACAACGCGAAAGAAGACTCGGCATCAGCGCCGTCACGATTCGCCTCACTGAAGAATCACTCTTGATATTGTTGTTCGTCTTTCGCGTCGGATTTGTTGCATTATTCCACCGGTTATATTATAAAAAAATTGGTTCATGCTTTATGCACTATCGAATTATGCACTATCGAATTATGGAGCACTTCGGAAGCTTGGAGAACACTTCGAGGGACCTGAGTTTTCGGTGTCTGAGTTTTCGTGACACCCAGCGACCTTGCCATGAATTCTAGTAGTTGCCTCTAACATAAATAAAACACTCGCGATATGTGAGCATGACTCAGCCAGTCCAGCTTTGCATCCCAAGCAATGGACTGACAAAGTAGTCCCATCGTTTTCGGAAATGACCCAAATGTTCACTAAAGGATCATTCATATGCTGTGAATGCCAAACTCGTGCTCTCACGGCATACTTGCCGGCGATTACTTTGCCTACAGCTGAGGTTACAAATACCGACACCATTTGATTAAACGCATCTAGACTCTTGAACGCCTTGACCTGCTTCTTGGTGTAGAAGCTGGTCTCAAGAACGAGGTAACTCAGCAAGTCCGACGCTTCCACAGGAGGCAAGCATTTTGGACTGAACTTCTCGGCTGGTATGCTTGCAGGGTCAACCCCAATGACCGAGATCTTTTGCAAACATCTTTCCTTCCAACTCTCTAAGCTTTGGGCATACTCAGAGAGCACTGGGATACCTTAAGATGAATGCCAGATACTTTTATCGCTTTTTTCTTCCTGGATATTCATGTAGTCGGCGAAATAATACGGCGATAAGAGAGAGGGCTTCACTATAGAAATCGACTAATTATTCATAAATTTGACACCCGAGGGACACCAACATGGCGGACACTAACTTCAGCAAAGCTTGTGACGTCACCTGAAACCCAACCATACTAATATTAACACCCTTCAAACTCTAATAACCCTCTCTCTTCCAATACCTCATTAGTAATTCTTCTTACTGTCTGCCATACAATTCTTATGGAGTGAGTTGGGAGAATTTGGTGTTATATCAACTAATAATCCCCTAACTGATATTTTTCTTTTATTCTCATCACTTGTCTGCTTAGTATTACATTGATATTGTAAGGAGAAATTCTGTATTGATCAGTCATGAGAGTTACGGGGATAATAGTTTAAAATCCTATGACAAGCATTGTTTTTGTGTACTGATGTTTGTCTTGAGTATACTTTTTTTCCATGCTCTTAATTGCCTACTTTAGATATCTTGTAGCTAATTAAAAGTTTTATGTTGATTCTGAAATCATTAAGCCAGTTGGATTTTTAGTTTTCCTTAATTTGGATGATCCTAACTCACTACCTATTTTATTGCTAAATTTTTTCTCCTTATTCATTTGCTGTACTGTGTTTAGTTGCCATGTAAATTTAACTTATAATTCTTGTACGTCTGAGATTAAAAAACAAAGAAAAACAAAAATCAAATTTTCCACCCAGGTAAACAGGGCAAGAAACCTTCTCTTCACCTAATTTATCCTTCTAAACATTTGCAGCGTAACAACTACTACATGGCAAGGATCAACATTTGTATGGAAATAAATGGTGCCATACTGCACGTAACAAAATCAAACAGATATAACATACACAAAACGGTGTTTGATTTATTTTCTACAGGCTGTACTTATTTTCATAAGTAGCAAAGTTATTAAATAAGGAAAAAATGATTTATCATATTCCCAGTCAGGTAAAAAAAGGTTATTGCCCATTAAGATCATGTTTTTTTCTAGGCTTGATTACCACCTGCTGTTTGGGAACTGGAGCCTGCACTCCTTCCCAAACCCTCTTCTCGGGGAGGAACGAAGAAGACCAGACTCGAGAGAGCGGTGGAGATTGAGCCTAGTTTTTTTCTTGCACCAGTGGAAAAGATTACTGTCTTAGATATTCTGGATGAGCCAAGTTTCTTACCTAGAAAAAAATTCATACAAAAAAAGATGCAAGCCCACCAATATGTGAAACCCCTACAAACTAGTTCAACCCAAGGGCTTATGACAAGCCCTCTGCAGCACCTACCACAGATTCAAACCATTTCCACAAAGAGCTGGTTGTTTTATGGGGCCTGTTAGGTGATGGGTAACTCAGTGGTGAAGAAGCTGTTCCAATGAGACATTGAAGAACAGGAACAGTACCTGGGTGGCCTTCCCATGATAACATTCCCTAAATGAGTGAAGAAAATTAATGTGTAATGAGGCAAACATTGTGATTTACATTTGAGTATTCTCAATCCTCCTTTTATTCAGAAATAAATTAGCTATTAATAACTCCATGGATCTTGTGTACCTAAGGCATCTGTCAGTCAAGTATGGGTCATTACTATTGGTCAACATGTTGACCAAGTTTTGGTTGATATATTGGCTGATACTTGGACTGGAGAAAATGAAGGTTAGAGAAAATAAGGTAACATGTAGAGAAGATAGAACTCAGTAACAAGAGCCAACCAAGTTACAGTACTGTTGGCTGAATGTTGGTAAAATATTGGCCAATTGCAAGTGTTGGCTGAGTATCAATAGGCCAAGCCAAACATTGGCCAAACATTGGCCAAGTGTCTGTTCAGAATTTGCCACTTATCTTCCAACCTGTGTGATTGGGTGAGTGGTAACCAATGTCAGTTGACATGTCAACTGATTGAACATCAGTCTACATATCGGCCAATACTTGGTAAATACTCAGCCGTCAGGTGCCTTAATTACACCAAAGTACAAAGTCTGCTACACACCTTGTCAAGGTTGAATGCTACAATGCTCCAATCTTTGTAAGCATTATCATGTGGAAGACTATTCAGAAACTCCATAAAACTTTGCTCAAGCTTGGATGGAGAGATTTCTGAAAAGAATATTAATAGCCAGACTTCCTTTTTTGTTTCATAAAATATTCACAATCCTTCAACTTTTCATTCTAAACTGGCTACAGTTTTACCCTGGTGAGAATAAAAAAATTTTTGTAACTATAGTGTCATTGAAAGTCACCAATTTTGCAACCAGTGATTGGAAGTTATGAAGCCCCTGTCTCCTTGATTTTCCAGGCCTTAAGTTGTGAGAGGTAGAGTGAACTTTCAAAAACTGATTTCCATCATTGTGTATCATGTCATATGTGATGATGCACAATCTGTTTTCTTCCTTTTTTATTCGTTCTTCTGGGGAATTAAATTCCAACTTCGAAAAAAGTTGGGTTTGGACTCCTGCTTTTGTTTTAACAACTATATTTCAATGAATGTGAATACATGAAAATCCGTCATATTATGTGTACTGCGGTTTCATGAAATGTATGAAAGTGATCCTCGCAGTAATGAACCCTAGTTAATAGGTAGTAGTGGAAATAGGGCCTGAAAAAAATTCAGGTCCGTACGGCATTTCATTTTCATCTTTCATTTTCATATTTAATTTTGTTCATATATTTATTTATTATAAGTTATTTGTAGTTGTACAGTGTAGTACACTATAAAACCAATTAATCAGTTAACAACTTAAAAATTCATAAACGTTTTTATCTTATACTTACTCGGATCTCTATAAAATACACAAAATGGCCAATCGGCTCCGAAATTTTTCAAACGATTTTCGAGAGCATCTTTGGAAGTCAGCAGCTCTTCGATGTTGGTTACACCGGAAAATCCTGAAGAAGATTTGATCGAAACAAGTGTTGTTCAACTGTAATTCAACTGAGATTAGTGGATAAATTCACGTGTAGAATCTTACCTAGGCAGAGATACCTCGTAAAAAGTACAAGGTAGTTCCACAAAAAAAAGTTAAATGATTGCATCATGGAATTTACTATGAAATTTTTACCGAAGTAAAAATTTGGAACGAAGCAACCAAAGAAGCCATCTTCGGACGGGAAGTAAACAGGAAGGCTGGACACGAGAAATGTCAAAATATTCTCTTCATGTAGTTATCACAAAAATGACAATAATGCCATCATAGTATGGCGGCTTTCCATTTTGTTTTGTTTGAAACGTGAACGATATGTTGTTTGGTTGAGGGCAAGAATAACGGAGTTGTTTTGACCTTATGTCATATTTGTTGAAGCCAGATTTTTCAAATGTGTAGTTGTAATGACAAACACATCGGCCTACGGAACGTATTCTTAAATCGATGAACTTGTACCTGCACAACTCCCCTTTGGATTTTTTTCTTTAGGTAAGTTTTTGATTAGTAGAAGCTGTAAGCGCTGCACTTTCACTGCTCGGCTATTTATTGAGCTGTATAATGAGAATATGAAAGATGATGATAGGTTGCTCTGATTCAGCTTAATTTACCACGGGGGTTTAGGAATCACACCAGGGTGAACGTATACTAGAAATTATTTTCTACTGAGATATGCCCGCCGAAATTAACTCACATGTTTACGAGAATGGCAAGAGCCATGTCGTTAAGTGCTGTTCACTTAACAAAGAAAACACTGAAACAACGATTTAGATAATTTCATTTGGTTAAAAGTGCAAACTACATGGAATAGCTGTTTTAGCGTACAGGTATTTTAGGCCGTCGTGACAATGGCAGGTGTTAATTGGGCTTT
Source organism: Stylophora pistillata (assembly GCF_964205215.1). Classification (NCBI taxonomy): domain Eukaryota; kingdom Metazoa; phylum Cnidaria; class Anthozoa; order Scleractinia; family Pocilloporidae; genus Stylophora; species Stylophora pistillata. The sequence goes on along the minus strand of NC_142529.1, from coordinate 7,467,899 downwards.
GGATCAAAAGGCGCACGTTTCGCTTGGCCGGGCGACTGTTTTATGTTCTCGGGCAAGACACTTACTCCACAGTGCCATCCCTCCCTAGGGAGGTCGAGAGTTCGAGCCTCAGACTGGACCAACACTCAGTCTTAAAATATTACTGCAGAGAACGTGCTATCTTCAGTTTGCCGTGACATTTCCAAATGGTTGGATGTTAGGCCCCCCCCCCCCCCTCCTGGTTAGCAGGAAGTAGGGAGTGTAGTTACAGGTGTTGTAGTTTGGCCTTGTGTCCACAATTTCAGAAACTGGGGGGCACCTACAAAATTCCCTTTTAGATTTTATAAACTGCTCTATGCAGTCTGGCCAAAGTTCTTGCAAAGTGCTGTCCTACATATCAGAACAAAGTAACATGGATAGTGTGCTTTGTAAAAATGAATAGGTACTAGTGAAATTTCAGGGATTACCCAAAAAAATTATTGAGATCAAGGTAACTGTGGGATAGAAGTTGGAATCTTGTCCTTGAAGAGTAACTGCATTCCTTGCCTATCACATACACATGATGTAGTTATACTTTAAGATGGAAAAAGTCACTAGTGACTTCAGACAGAAGGCTGAATTCTCTATCTATCCTATGCTGGGGTGGATCCAGGATTTAGTCAAAGGGGGTTCGGAGAATTGTCCGAGGGCATGCTCCCCCAGGACATTTTGAAAATTAGGTCTTAGGAAACATGATTTCCAGTACTTTGAGGAAAACCACCCATTGATCTGCCCCAGCTATGCATATGATATAGTTATACTTGAAGATGGAAAAAGTCACTAGTGACTTCAGACTAAATTCTCCTTCTCTTCCACCCTTTCAATTATAGTACATGACTTGTTTATGTGTTTGTTATAAAACTCAGATTATTGCAAATCAAGTTAACTTAATGATGGTCATTGACAGTGATCAGAGATCATGCCAATCCTCTGGCCCCTAACAGTGACCAGCATTTTATTTCCTCTTTTAGTATCATCCCTGAATCACACATTGACCCTTTAAATCCTGGGGATAACTAGAATCAGATGTCTCGTCAAGGTATCCCTGCTGAATCAAACATTATGCTGAGGAGAATTAAAAAAAAATGACCCCAAACTCATGGGGATAACTTGAATCAGATGTCTTGCTGAGGTATCCCCGCTGAATCAAACATTAGGCTCATGACAATTGAAAAAATGATCCCAAACTTAAAAAGCTCTTGACTTTTAGCACAACTCTCATTGTCATTGCCATGGGAAATGTCTAGAGAACAGTAGGGAGAATATACTTGCTGATGTTAGGGTGCAAAGGGTTTAGTTGCATGCTATTAATGATTTGTGAAAGTGTAGTGTGATCGTCCGGGTGAGTGTAGTCCTGAGCAGGACTGTTGTCAGTGGTGGTGACTGATGTTTTGACAACCTGGGCGGAAGTCATCATCAGAGTCAAGTGAATAGTTGTTGTCCTCTGTACAGGTTGCCAAACGTCAGTCACCATCACTGACAACAGTCCTTCTCAGGACTACACTCATGCAGTGATCACACTACACTTTCACATGTTACAGCTGAGTTCAAACCATGTACTGTATTAATGATTTATTCCACAGTCTCTATAGAATTCTTGGAAATGGTCTTGGTGGCAAGGTCAGCTGATTGGAAAACTGGAAAGTGCCGTTGTACTGTTCATCTATGAACACATCATGTGTGGGAGACCTTGTATGTGTAGGTTCATGCAAGGTACTAGCTGATAGATACATACTGAAAGGAAATTGTATATATGCAACCAAATTCAACAACTACCATGTCCAATGCTGCAAAATTGTTACAACAGCTTGAGCATCTGAGGAGAAATGGCCACCCTGAAAGTTATCTGGTGAGTGAAATATTAGTGTTTTATTAGCTTTCATGACACATGTTTTGACTTGCAGTGCACATTTTTGCTATAACCTTTTGTCAGTCAGAATTTCCTAAGGGTTAACTGTTCAGGAAAAAATTATAAACAATTTTTGTAATAAGTTTTGAGGTCTTTTTAGAAGACTTGGCATGTACTAACTTTGAACTTGCCGTAATTTAGTTCTCCCACCATTTCTCATAAAAAGAAAATTAATTTTGAAAAACTCAAAATTGATCAAAATCAAGGGTTTCAGTAACTTTTTCCAGAACCTTTTCACTCCCATGAGTGACCAAGATAGAATTTCTCCTCACAGTAATGATACAATATCCAGCAGACAAGTGATGAGAATAAAGGAAAATGTCAATTAGAGGTAATTAGTTGATCCAATACTGATGTAGATAATAGCTGGAAGCCAGGAAAATTACCCGGCTGTGAACGCGATTTTTCCGGCTGTAAAGTACTACTTCTTTCTCCAAAATGTTTTTAAATGTTGTCAGAAGATTGTTATTTATTTATTTTATTTGTTTACACCTTCATTGCTATCTAACCTGAACTGAGAGGATTGCAAACACTCCATTTAGTCCGATGATCGCATCATTTGCATCACATTGTCCATTTTGCAGAATCAATGGCCAGCGGTATTTGTAACTCATGTATGCCAAATTGTGTATCTCTGACGGTTGAAATATTATTGCTTTATAATGTCAGAGAGCAGTTATGTTCACTACGTAATAATTGAAAGGGTGTTTGAAGATCAGATATTTGATTTGTGAAACAATGCGGAAAGAGAGAAATTGTGTAGAATCAGATCTAAATTTTATTGTTCATCAGTTCTTTAAATTTCTTACGGGAAAAATTGAAACAAATGCTGAGTCTTGAAACTATTTGCGTGTAATCTTAATTATCATTCTGGGTTTCAGTTAACTAAATTTTAATAAACAATAAAAACAGTTAACAGTCCAGTTCATCATAACTTTATTACCTATTACCTGATAAAATTCTGTCCTGAATGCCCTTTATTTTGCCCCCGAAATCAAGGAAAATGCATCTCCAAGAATATCCATTTTCAAAATTTCCCAGGAATGCCCCCGGACCCCCCCCCCCCAGGTATAGTGTACCAAAGGTATGCTAGAGTGGGCCTTCAACCCAAATACCCACCTCATTGCTAGATTCCCGCCTGTTAAGAACTTTAGCTACATCCTTGCCAATACCGAATTCTCCAAAGTAACTTTATAAGAATTGTATAGCAGACAGTAAGTAGAATTATTAATGAAATCTTGGGAGTGAAAGGGATAAATAGCTGCTGATGGTGTAACAGGTGGCCGAGCCTTAACCTTAAACTCCCGTGAGTGACCAAGACAGAAACTCTCCTAACAATGTCAGTACAATATCAAGCAGACAAGAGATGAGAATAAAGAAAAACATCAATTAGCTGATTATTGGTTGATCCAATACCAAATTCTCTGCACTAACATCGTAAGAAATGTATGGCAGACAGTAAGGAGAATTTAAATGAGATCAGCTGGTAACTGGCTTTTATTGAAACTCCTGATCAAGAGATCCACCATCACTTGGTGAGATCTTGTGTTTCTTTGAACAGAATTCAAATGGAACCTGTTGTAAATCTTCCCTCTCTCCTCCCCCCCCCCAGCAATGAGTGCTCAAGAGCAGATAGGAACTAACATTAGAATTTGTACTTCTTTGAAGAAAATTAAAATTGCACCTGTAATAAATCTTTTCCATCTACCTCCCCACTGCAATGAGTAGTAAGGAACAGATTGAAACTGGTTGAATTGAGAAAAAAGGAAAACAACTCAACAGAATCAATGCTAATTCAAAATATTTTCTTTCACTTTTGTACAGTACTTAGCATAGCATTCCGTGAGACAAAATATTTGATAAACATCAGGCATGTTTTTTTTTTTATTATTTATTTGTAGATGGTTGAAGTAAGTGGGAATCACAGCATTCTTTGTGATGAAAAACTCTATGTTCCTCACATTGACAAGAACAAGCCAGTCACCTGGACTTTTACGGTTGAATCAAGTGTAAGTTGCTTCTTTTCATCTTTCAGACTGTGAATTTTAGGATTGACATAAGGATTCCAAAAGAGGCTAAAGACATAAAGGGAAAGCTTTTGAAACAAAGTTAAGCTGCTTAGCACAAGGCTGTGCTCTAAGAAAAATTGAAGGGAGCCCAGTGCTCTGAAACTGTGAAATCCAGGGTGCCCAGCATATGTTTTTTTTTATGAAAAAACTAAGATTCCTGAGTTGCCCAAGAGCAAAAGTAGGGCGTTTGGGGCCACCGGGTGCAGCTAGACCACAGCCCTGTTGCAGGACTGCACTCCAAACCATCTTCTGCTGAACCCTTTGACATCTAAGAGTGACTAACATCTAATTTCTCCTTACAATATCACAGGGGTTTCAATAAGTTTTTGCACAAGTGGGTACTTAAGAGCAACAGGCGGGTACATTTGGCGAAGGCCCAAAGGCCTTCAACCCTATGGGGGTCGGGGGGCATGCTCCCCCGGAAAATTTTGAAGTTTTAGACTCTCGCAAATGCATTTTCAGGTCTTTTTTTGTTGCTTTGTTGTTTCATGTATTTTCTCACAAGTCAACTAATTCAAACAAATTTGAAGAGAATTATGTGACAATAAAGTAGTCACAGTCAACTATTTCTATTGAGGTGCTACTTTCAACACTTTCACAACTGGTATCTTTAAAATTGTCTAAGTTTAATGTAGTTTTAGCTCAGGGTTAATCCTTAAATCCAAAAAAAATTTAATCTATTCTATAGAGAAACATGGTTATATTTTAGTCACATATATCACTATTAAAACACAGAAGCAACTTAAACAGTGTATGTAACTGGGTGTCTTACATCACTTATATCAGTCTGTAGCCACTTAATTTACTACCCGCTACCCGGCTACTATTGAAACCCCCAGATATCACCCCTGATGTCACCCCTAAATCACACATTAAGGTCAGGAGAATAAAGGAAATAATCACCAACTACAGAATCTATTGATCATAAACAAATTCTCCTTGTCAACACCTAGGAAATGTATAGAGAATAGTGTGGAGAATATGCATACTGATGTTCAGGTGTAAAGGGTTAACCAAACATTTTTATAGAAGTTATGAGTTTTGAGTGGTGTTTTAAGAAGGCTCATAGCAAACACTGGAAAACATTTATTACCTCAAACAACTCTCTTGATAAGAAATCTTGACGTCCATTGGTTTTCCAAAATCGTGACCTGAGTTAGACTTTATACACTTAAACAGCCCAAAGTGAATATGTTCTAGAGGTGCTGTACTTGAGGTTCCTTCACAATTGAGTTTTGTAGGTATGTTATGATAACTGTGTAAAATGGTTATCTTCCAGAGTCGTGTCAGTCAGTGGTGTAGGTTGCGCCATGTGTTCACACTCAATCCATACCTCCCAGAGTTCAGCATTGTCCAGGTGAATGCTAGTGATCAACCAGGGGTGCCTCTAAGGGCAGAGTGTCAAGAGTGGCAAAACACCACTGGCCGTCCAGTTACAGCATACCAAATCACGTTCCGTTTTGTATCTGCACACTATGGCAGCTTTCAGCAGCGAGTTGTGTTTGATTTTGCTGAGCAGCCATTGGTTTACAGGCAGCTTGAAGTGGTAGTAGCCCCAGAAACTGATTTATTGCATACAATCCAGTATCCTGTTGTCTGTGAAGATGACAGCGAGTTATCCTGGCTTGGAACAGGTCAAGTTGTGCCTTTTGATCCAACTGATATTAAAGGTAGAGTATGCCAATGGTATTATGATACAAAGCAAATATTTGCCTGCTAAACTAAAGGCTGTATTTTTATTCAATTATACACTTACCTAAATGTACTACTGCCTAAGAAATGAATGTAGCTTGTTGTCAGAGTGGAACTGAAATCCAGGACGACCAGATTGTGAGTCTGATGGCCTCACCACTCAACCAGGCCTCATGTTGTGGAGTCAATGATTATATCTTATTAACCAAGCGTAAGGGCCGTACTGGGAGAATATTGGCCCGAGGTCTTGTCAGTATGGACTGAGCGTAGTGAGGTACATCCAAAAAAGACTGAGGGCCGATATTCTTCCAGTACGGTCCCGAGCAAGCTTGGTTAATAAGAGATTTATTATACGACTGAAGTTCAAATGGGACACAAATGCGGTATCATTCGGGACAGTGCCCGGTCCAATACTGAGAGAATATTGGACCGGCAATAGAGCATTTTTATTGGTTGATTTTAGTTCTTGGCCCTCTGACTGCCCGAGTCGTGTAATAAAATGATTTAATGTCCTATCTATTCTTAGAATTGAAATTCTTTTGTTACAGTTTAATTCAAACTAATCACCAGCATACCTCATGATTTTTGTCTTGAAATCTTTACTTTATTCATTAACTCCAAAGATCTGATGGTTAATTCTCCCCTCTAACTGCTACACATTTCCTTGTAAATTACAAGAATTAGGTAACAAGATAACAACTTTTGCCCTATGAGTTTTAGTATTCTCCTGACCTGTCTCATGCTGGATACTAAGGATGGGTCGATACCGATACCAAATATTCGATACCAGCGATACCGAGGTGGGATCGAAAAATTTCGATGCTGCACGTGACCTACCGCCTTTAAATCTCCTGCTACTAACCGCTGACAAGCAGCCGGAAAGACTCCGGGCTCGAGATCGTGCATATGTACATTTGGGTGTAGTGTTGCGCGGTGTACCGGTCAAAGTGGCGGTTTCTTCCATTCCCTAGTGTAGCTTACAGTTCTTGTTGATGCTACGTCTTGAAACTTTTCGAACTCGCGCTCGGTTGAAGCGACTCGAGGAGCCGTTTGAGGTTTGTGATTTGTGAGTGAGTTAGCGAGGTTCGACCAGAAAAATAAATAAAAATACATGGGAAGAAGGCCCGAGCGGTGATAAACATACAAGACAGAATTAAAGACTTACAAATGTTTTCCTGACTGTAGCGCTGAAGCATAGGTTGAGAGTCTGAGATTGGCAACGAAACGGCGAGAAAGTAATTGAAAAAATATTCGCGAGCTAACAAGCCATACCGTTTGATTAGCTCTAAAAGCATGCATAAATGATAAGCTACAAAAATTCGCACGTAGAATCCTACACCTAGGGCGCTTTCTATTCAACAAAAATCACCGGTTCAAAATCTCGGAACTTTAGCTGGCCGAATGGAACGCGTCCCTTTCGATAATGCGGGAAATTCCATTAAAGAGGGTGCACTCAAAACGTATTCCTAAATTTTCGCAAAATTTTCCCAGAAGTTTTACCGTTCCATTCAATTTAGGACCGGAATTTTTGGTCGAATGGAAAGCGCCCCGTATTCCTAAATTTTCGAAAACTTATCCCGGAACTTTTCCGTTCCATTCGATTTCAGCGCCTCTAGTACAACATTTCACTGTGAAATAGGACCCGATTTTATTAACTGTTGATGTAAAGTCACTCGTACAACGGCAACAAAATCACAACTCACAACAATCCAGGCATGACAAGAACATATCTGGAGTAACGAAAATGAGTCGCAAACTCTGCCTGCTTACTAAAGAAAAACCTCGAGCGAGAAAAGCACTGAAAAAGGTTACATAGTTCTAAAGCATGGCACCCTGTATGGTCCTGTATGCTTGGAGGTCTCTGATGTATCGAGTATTGAAGCGCAGGATCCATAATAAGTCGGGCACCCGTGGTTGGTTATTATCAGTATTATTAGTAAGTAGAAAGATTATACCATTGCGGTCTTCTTCATTTCCTCGGGAAAATTAAAAATGAGTCCCAATAAATTAGCCTCGTTTAGTCACTCAGATCACGTGACTTACCATCTATTTCAATGACGTCATAGTATCGGTATCGATATCGATATCGATATCGAAGAAAAAAGTAAATATCGTACTCGGTATCGTATCGATTCGAAAAAGCCGTATCGGCCCATCCTTACTGGATACTGTATGGATATTATAGGGAGAAGTGACCTGTTAATCATTTCTGGGAGTTACAGAGTTAAAGTATGTATACCTTTTTCCAGTCCTAAGGAAATCCGCTTATCATCTCCCACCTGCCCTTGGTACAGCTCTAGAGTTGGGTCATTTTGATCATCTGGAGGAACGCCTAACTCGTGGGATGTACAAGCAGCGTTTGCACATGCTCCTTCACATCGAAGAATTTGAGCGTCGACGACAGATGACGAGGTAGAAAATTAATAATATTCTTACTTCAGTCATGTTTGTAGAATACCAGTGATAGCCACAACTTTATAAAAAAAAAAATTAATCACATGCTAGATTTGAGTGGTAAAACCATCGAAATTAGCCGAACTGTAGGAACTGTGAGCGTTAGTTAAATGTTTTTTTTTTACACTTAACACCCTAACATCAATCTGCATATTCTCCCTACTGTTCTCTATACATTTCTTTTAGTACTAGCAAGGAGAATTTGTTTAATAATCAAGAGCTCCTTAGTTGGTGATCATTTTCTTTATTCTTGTGACCTTAATGTGTGACTCGGGTGATATTGTGTGGAGGAATTAGATGCAAGGCACTCTTAATTTTATGTGCTGTTCTATTCCAGGCTCACCATACACTGCACAGATCTTCTTTATTGTACTCAGCCATGTGCTACTGACCCGTCCCAGCTTACTATTGTCCTTCCCGTCCATGAGGAACTCATGGATGATGCGACTCTCCTAATCAAACGTGGAGGCCATGCTCTGGTTAGATTCCAACCACGCGGCATGCAAAATACTCTCCTGTACGAGGTGTTAGTAGAGAGTTTGAAGAAGAATCGTGTATTACTGCGTGCTAGTGCCGCACTAAAGGAAAGGCTCAGATCTAAGGGGCCGCTTCCAGCTTCTGTTTGTTTTCGTTTCGTGGACACATACCAACACATGCACTCAGCAATAGAGAATGTCAATTTAGATGTTGTATTCCCGGCTGTTCCGGAAGGAATTAACGAACAGTGGTCAAATCCCTCGACGTGTGCCAAGGTGCTAAACGAATCTCAAACCTATGCCCTGAAAAAGATGTTGTCACCTCAGCCGGGACCTCCTCTGTTGATTCTGGGTCCATTTGGTACAGGAAAGACCAGGACAATTGCTGAAGCTATAAAGGAACTTATCTCGATTCAGTTAAAAAGCTCAGCGAACTATCGAATTCTTCTTTGTACGCATTCCAATAGCGCAGCCGATCATTACATCAAAAATCATCTCCATCCTTTCCTAACAACCTCAAATATTTCAGCTTCGAGATTCAAACCCTTGCGCATTTGTTGGGAAAATCGTTTTGTTAGCACCGTCTCAGACACAGTGCTTCAATATTGTCTTCTGGATTTGCACAGTGGAAAATTCGCAATGCCTAACATGGATTCACTGATGCAACACAGAGTTGTGGTAACTACTCTAGTCACGGCAGCCTCCCTGGCTAATCTTAATCTGCGCCCTGGATTTTTTAGTCACATCTTTATTGATGAAGCTGCTCAAGCTATGGAAGCAGAAACGATCATCCCGCTGTGCTTTGCAGGACTCAATACACAGGTGGTCCTAGCAGGAGATCATCTTCAGGTAATAATGTGTAATTATTATTTGTATCAGAGCATTTTTCAATTGACTGTTGTAAAGCTGAAACTAAAGTAATCCTACAGCCAATCATAATGAGGTTTGCGTCATCATCAGCCAATGAGGAATCAAATAAAACCAGGCGGGAAAAAAACCGCGGGAAAAAGCACGGAAAAACGCGAGTGATCAAGTGGTGATTGGTTTTAGTTTTGCATCTGATTGGTGGAAAGATTGGCGTGAGTTTTCTGGACCAATCACAGACCGAATAAAGCAAATTCAAAAACAAAGAAATCTGATTACATTCGACTCTCAATTGAAATTACTGTGAGATACAATGAAATATATGAAGTTCATATATTTTGAACTGCGGTATTAGATACGTATGATGCACGATCCTCGCAGTAGATAGAGCTATTTAAGCAATAGCGAAAATCAGACCTGAAAAAAATCAGGCCTGTACGGGATTCGAACCACTGACCTCTGCGATACTAGTGCAGCGCTCTACCAATTGAGCTAACAAGCCAACTGGGAGCAGGCCGTTAAGTTGATTCTTAATAAACCCGTGAAAGTGATAAATCAGATACAATGAAATATATGAAGTTCATATATTTTGAACTGCGGTATTAGAAACGTATGATGCACGATCCTCGCAGTAGATAGAGCTATTTAAGCAATAGCCAAAATCAGACCAGAAATCAGAAAAAATCAGAAAATCAGAAATTACTCTCTTGATAATAGCGTCAAGCTACGAGTGAAAATGAGTGTGTGACATCTCTGTACTCTCCTTAGAGAGCTAGAACGTGAATCGTACTTCATGAAACATTTCGACACTTTTCATTCCTTTTTTTTTTTCGCAGAAATTCACATGCACGGGTAAAAGTAATTAACAACTCGCGTTCGGTTTAAATTTTCATCTTTTTTTGTTGAAAATGATACACGAGTTTTTTTACACCAATCACATCACAGTGCCTAGTGGAGCGCTTTTCGATTGAGTGTCGATAAAACAAGACCGTGGCGTCATTTACGGCCAATCAAAAAATAGGAAAATATCACGAGCAGCCAATGAGAACTCAAATTGAAAAACGCAAAGGGCGGGAAAACTTTAGTGACCATGTCGAGGTTGGTTTTAATTTTGAATCTGATTGGTTAAGAAAACGGTGCGAGGTGTGTGAACAAATCACATAGCGAAGTAAACAAAACCAAGGAAATTGCTCTAAAGCGAAGCCTATGTAATCCTGGGTCACTTTTCGGCATACTGAAAGATGAAAATTTATTTTTTTTCTTTTCCTTTAGCTTAACCCGCCAATCATGTCTCTGGTCTCTCAACGACTGGGTCTTGGTCGCTCTCTCTTAGTACGTCTCCATGAGCTGTATCCATCAATGTCACGATGGAAGGTCCGACTGCTTCAAAACTACAGAGCCTATGATGATATTGTGGACGTCCCATCTCATTTGTTTTACCAAGACACGCTTGTTGCTGAGTTGAAGCGCCCTCGTGACCTACCGTATTCTATCGTCTTCTATGGTGTACATGGACAGGAAGAAATCGCAGATGATCCACCGTCTTTCCTAAACAGAGGAGAAGCGGCAGAGGTGGCTGATCGTGTGGAGGAATTGATTAATCAATGGCCAACTCCTTTCTGGGGAGAGGCTGACCCAGCGCGCATTTGTGTACTCTCTCCGTATCCAACACAGGTACCCCAGCAGCATATTTGTTATAAATCTAAAATGTTGTTGTCCCAAGTATCGCAGAATCTTCAATTGTATAGTACCGTGGTCGTCTAGTTGAGGGTAAAGTCCTTTAGAGGGTGGTGCAAGATAAAGATCATTTGGTTCTATCATTTTGGTTGATAATTAACAAATGGTAAACACCACAGCGTACACTACTGAGTTATGGATGCACGCGGGGGGTTGCTAAGCACGAAAGAAACGTATCGCCTCGAGCGACTCTAGCTTCTCGAGTGCTTAGCAAACCTCCCAAGTGCATCCATAACTCAATAGTGTACGCTGTGGTGTTTACCATTTGTTTTATAACATAACATTGATACATTGTAGTTAAAGAGTTCCCTTTTATTTAACAAATGTTACGTGACCAGAAAAAAACAAGCGCGCGCGGGAAAATAGTCTTTGCATTTCCTCACGTCAGCAGCGTACACCCATGGGAAAATGGGGGAGGCTAAATTGACCAATCAGAGCGCGCGCTTTACTTTGGTTATGTTATAATGTAAATTGGCCACCGTAGAGTCTCTTAAGCTGATGAGTTGATCGGTAGCACCTTGTCAGAGCGACTAAGGGGTAACGTTCGAAACGTCAGTTTGAGAATCTCTGTACGGTGGCCAATTTATACTATCAACACAGTTGATAAAACAAATTATTAGTTGAGGCTATAGTCCTGTAAAGGACCGTTATCATCGACCGAATACATCATGACTTGTTCCTATGGAGCAGGTTGACCTGCGATGTGGTGTGCAAAGGTTCTGGCAATAAAACATGCCAAAATCCTCACAGACCTTTCGCACGCAAATTGAGTGTCTAAAGTAAACTTAAATGTATTGGTCGTTTGCCTAACTTTGACTTGTGATTGGTCTAGAAAACTTGCGCCACCTTCCAACCAATCAGATGCAAAACTAAAACCAATTAAGGTTTTGAGAAATGCGTTTTCGAGCGTTTCCAGTAACTTGCAGTTAATCCTTTACCCCGTACCCGTTGTGATTACGGTTCGTAGTTTTTCGACAATAAAATGTAAAACTGCTCTACACCCCTTACACCCAAATATCAGTATGTGCATTCTTTCCATACTGTCTTCTATACATTGCCTAAGGCGCTAACAAGGAGAATTTGTTTAACAATCAAGAGCTACTTTTGTTGGTGACCATTTCAGTGTCAATGCCTTTCTTGAACGTGTTTCATCTCTTAAGCAGCAAGGGAAACGATTTTTCAAATACCGCCGGAGCACACTAGTTCTTCAGCGAAAAAAAGATATATGTGGTGCTTTTTTTGTTTTATTTTGTAGGTGAGAGAAATCAGAAGACTCCTGCGAGCCAAATCCTTGAGCGGCGTTAAAGTGGAGGGAGTAACTAATGTGCAAGGTAAAAACCTCCTGTAATATACGAATTGATTACAGATAAACCTAATGAATGATCTTTCTCTCCCACGAGTTTTCTGTACCGATGTTGATAAAGCAATTGATCACGGAAATGATACTGACTGGCTGCCCTTGTTATGATAAACTACGACTACATAGAGTAATTCTCAATGGAGTGTCGAAAGTAAATCGGTATTGCTTGGTTTTTATTTACTTCGTTCTGTGATTGGTCCAGAAAACTTACGTATAGACCAATTAGATTCAAAGCTAAAACCAATCCCAACTTGGTCACCCGCGTTTTCCCGCGCTTTCGGCAGTGTGAAGAGTAATTCGGGATTGCTTGGTTTTTATTTACTTCGCACTGTGATTGGTCCAGAAAACTTGCGTATAGACCAATTAGATTCAAAGCTAAAACCAATCTCAAGTTGGTCACCCGCGTTTTCCCGCGCTTGCGGCAGTGTGGGGAGTAATTCGGGATTGCTTTGGTTTTTCTTTCCTTCGCACTGTGATTGGTCCAGAAAACTTGCGTATAGACCAATCAGATTCAAAGCTAAAACCAATCTCAACTTGGTCACCCGCGTTTTCCCGCGCTTTCGGCAGTGTGGGGACTAATTCAGGATTGCTTGGTTTTTATTTACTTCACACTGTGATTGGTCCAGAAAACTTGCGTATAGACCAATTAGATTCAAAGCTAAAACCAATCCCAACTTTGTCACCCGCGTTTTCCCGCGCTTTCGGCAGTGTGGGAAGTAATTCGGGAATGCTTGGTTTTAATTTACTTCGCACTGTGATTGGTCCAGAAAACTTTCGTATAGACCAATTAGATTCAAAGCTAAAACCAATCCAAACTTGGTCACTCGCGTTTTCCCGCGCTTTTTGCAGTTTGCTTGTTTGTACTTTGAGGTCTGATTGGCTTCTTATAATATCTTGCTTTGCTCTGATTCGCTCTTGTGATTACACTGGTTTTGATTGTACGACACTCAATCAAAATGCAGTCTATTCTAGAGCTCTTTTGGTATGAATAAATGTCTAATAGCCTATCACTATAGTACTCGTTGAGAAATTTCTACTCTAGTAAACAATCAAAACTGCTAGAATGACCTCGAAGTAGCCTCATGATTGCTGTAAGCGTAATTGCTGACTGATACAAGGAAGTTTTTATTTCCTCTACAGGGTTGGAGTTTGACATATTATTCATTAGCACAGTGAGAACCCACGATGCCTCTACTGCAGATGACAGCAGCAAAAAGAACATGGGGTTCTTGTCTGATCGCAAGCTACTGAATACCGCCATCACTCGGGCACGGTATCGCCTTGTTATCATTGGGGACCCTGTGGCACTTTGCTCCACTGGGGAGTGCGGCGTGGTTTTCAGGATGATCCTTAATAGGTGTAATAGCAATAAAACCTTTCATTACCGCTTATCTTTTGACATGGTCATCAGGATGACGAAAGAAGCTAAGAGTGAAAGAGAGAACAAACCGGTGCAAAAGCAAGCCCCGACTGCCTCAAGTGTACCAATGAGAAACGGCCCGCGGTACATCCCAGCTGTCAACGCAGTCCCTCACATATCAGCCCCCGTTTTTCCAAGAGGACCCATGCCAGGAAACCACAGGAATGTCCCCTATATACAAGATGGTCCACCCTTTGGAATTTATGGTCCTTTTCCAGGAAGACCTCAGATTTTCATCCGTCCCCAAGGCCCATTTTTAATGCAAAGACCACCCGTCCCTGTACCCGTGCATTCTGTCCCCTTTGTTAGAAACCCCCCTCAGCAACATCTACCTAATGGTTTTGTGCCTCAGCCAGTGCTGCCACAGCAGATGAATCTACAACGTCAGTCAGCTCCCTGGGGTGTAACCCAACAAGCTGTACCACATAACCCTCGTGTTGAAGTGTTGTCAGCACAGAACGGAACTGAAAACATCCGTTCTGCTTCGCGTAGTTCAACACCTCCTTCTTCGTTCCATTTGCGCGATACAACCCCTAATGTACAGCGGGGTGAAACAATCAATCAGCCGAGCTTGACCTCAGGAGAACCCCCGATGGCACTTCTATCGTCGCTTCAATCTAGGTTGAAAGAAGTGCTGTCTGAAGAAAGAGATTTGTTGGATACGTTGAAAGCTTCCTCAAAATCTTCCACTTACTCTGCCATTCAAGAAAACATTGATAGACAGATAAGTCTGAACGAGAAGGAAAGTGTAGTTCTTCAGAAGCGCATATCGCTTCATAGCGCCCTTAGCAGTCTCCTAGAAGGTGGGGAATCTGAAAGTAACCTTAGTGACAATAGTGGATTTGACGCTATTGAGAGTTCTGTGGCACGACTGAACCCTGATGACTCGGATGGAATCTACACAGAAGAAGATTACGAAGATTCTGAGACAGAAGCTTGGTTCAATGCACAACAGAAAGATCCCATCGTTCTGGATTACATCAAAGCGTTTGAAACTTTGACATCCAGAACTGACAATGATTCCGAAGAAAGAGCCATTTCTCCTCCAGTATCAACCAAAGACAGCTGTTCGCCTGTTTCCAGTGACAGTACCTCAACGTCTATTGGCGAGAGTCAGGAATCCTCATCCTTACATGGATGGATCTTACAGCCCAGTGAGAGTACAGTTTACATTGAAAAATACTCCATCAACGAAGAACACATGGAAAGGGAAGAGGCACAGTCCAGAGTAGCTTCAGGTGAACTTGAGGCTTGTGCTCTGCAAATTGATAACCGCAGTGACGGTAGCACCGCCACTGCTAAGGTTTGTGATCCAGACAGACCTGACATTCGCATCAACAGCCGCACTGACATAAACAGAGCTTTTAATGGAGATATGGTCGCTGTGGAGATCACCAACAAGGACCGAGATACAGGTGATCCTCAAGGTAAAGTTGTGGCGATTCTGAAGGAAATTCACCCCAGGAAAGTAGTTTGCCGTTTGGACAGCCAAGACAGGAATGTGATGACGCCCATTAACAGATGTAACTCCAAGTTTGTCATCTTGCAAAGCAGAGACCATCAAGGGCAGACTGGAGTGGCTGTTTTCGCGAGGAGAGATGAAAGAGTCAATGTGACAAGTTTTGTGACGGAAACGGAAGGGAAGTTGTTTCTGGTGCAGCTCATGAAATGGGGAGCAAGTTACCGCTACCCTCTTGGCTTCGTTGTACATTATTTCAAGGAAGGCGGTGATCCACACCTGTGCATCCCAGTGTTGCTCGCAGAACATGGCGTTCACAAACCACATGCGAAAAAAATCCAGAATGAAGCCAAGAAAGAGTTCCCTCCCAAATGGAGGATCCCCGAGACAGAGCGCTCAAAGCGGACGAATTTTGAAAATGTGTTCAGCATTGATCCCTCTTCTTGTGTTGAAGTCGACGACGCGATGAGTGTTTGTTGGAATCAGGACGGAACTTTCAAAATTGGCGTGCATATTGCAGATGTGTCTTTCTTTGTGACCAAGGATTCCACATTGGACAAGGCTGCCCTATCACATGGATCCTCTGTCTATGGTTCTAATGAGGCGTCCTACCACAATTCCATGCTGCCATCCTACGTCAGCAAACAGCTTTGCAGTTTAGTTCCTGGTGAAGAAAGGTTGGCAATTTCAGTTATCTTTCACCTAAATGAAGAAGGAGTAGAAGTTGTGCAACCTGAAATTCAGCGCAGTATCGTAACGTCTTGCTGTAAGCTAAGCTATGATCAGTGTCAAGATGTTCTTGACGGTAGGAAGGTCGACAACATCCCTGAACACGTTCAAAAGGGCGCTGGTATCCTGGGTCAACTTTCTTTTAAAATGTGGGCGCGAAGAGTGCGTCAAGGCTATGCGTCCTTAGAACACGTGGTCATTAAAACAGGCATGTTGTCTTCCCAAAAGATAGTAGAGGAGTTTATGCTCTGGACTAACCGTGCAGTTGCCGAACTACTGCTGCAAAGCCCTCTCGCGAAAACACTGGTACCATTGCGTCGACAGTTGGCCCCTAAGACCCATCTTTTGAGAGAGATTAACGACTTCTGTATCGAGAATGGTATGGAACCGAGGCAATACCTAGGTCTGCAATGCATAAGTGAAATTTCCGACAACGAAGCTCATCAGCGCAGCGAGGACTGTGTGACCATTGGCTTGAAGACGTGGGAGACCGTATCTGCAGCTTTAGATGAAAAAGATATCGGAAAGGTAACCATGGCAATACTGAAGCATGACAGCAAAGCTGGTGTTGGTAAAATTCTGAGTCGTTTAGCGTCCATCCAAGAACAAAGCGGCTACGTTGTGTCCTCCAGATTACCTCCTGAGCAGCAGCGCCATTTCGCTCTCAACGCGCCTTCATACACGCACTTCACGTCGCCAATAAGACGTTATATGGACATTGTTGTTCATCGTATTTTGCTGGCTGTTCTTGAAAATCACAACATGCCTTACACAGAGGAAGAAGTGAAGAGTATTTGTGAGACCTGTCAGATGATGTCGTCAAGGATTTTCATGTTTGAGAATCAACTGGCATCAGTGTCGAGGGCAGATATGATAAAGAGCGACTCCAAGTGGAGGCTTGCTAAGGTAGACTGCCTTGCACCAGACTATATACTGTTAGGAGGGGATGAAGTCGAGCATATTTCTTCTTTCAACCGCTGTGTCAGGATCCATGATTGCAAGCCGACACATCGGGAATGGCTGTCAGAGAAGGAAGAGTTGGTCCTTCGATGGAATATCTTAGAAATTAACGCAACAGGCCAAAGTGTAAGAACGGAGTGCAGCCAAGAGGATGTCCCCGATGATTTTTCATCTTCTACACAGCTGGAATCTTCCGCTGAAGTCGCGCGACAGCTTCTGGAGATGCCGAAAGAGCTTTGGTTTAAATTTCTTCAGGGATTTCGTTCTGAAGATCTCCATCAAATGAACCAACAGCGTCAAATGATCGATGCAAAGGCCGTGGTCCGCCTTGAGGAGAAACCGTTGAGTTCTAGTTGCAACAATGCTCCAGAAGAATCCACTCTAATAAATTCACCTGGCTGTCATCAAGATTTGAGCGCGCATACCAACTTCTACCAGAGAGGAAAAACCATTCCCGTCTATTTAGATGCTGAAGTACACCGTGGTCTCCCCCGGCCAAGCATCCTAGCGGTGAGATTTACCGAGTCGATCGTGTGCTGTTTGAGGCATCGCCGTCATCCTAATAAGTCCTTTGGAGTTCCACAGATGGTGCCGACCAAAGCAACGTACAGTGACGCAAAAGAATATCAGACAGTTCTGCTGCCACTGCTCCAGTGCGAAGCAGCCACATCCAGTGTCAATTCGGATTCAACTGGTCAAGTTATTCTTCAAAATGTTTCTGTTCAGTGGAATGGAAGTGAGTCAGTTCTTTCAAGTATTAGTATCTCTATCAGGTGAAACAGGAAGGTGTCGTTTGTATTGTCACGAGCATGGGGCAAATTAAAAACATCCCAGTCCCCTACGAGTTGAAGGAATCAAACCACAGTCTTGCAGGTTTCACGGTCCGACGGGGGGAGGGGGGGGAGGGGAGGTGCTCGATTGTTCTATATCTCGTGGGGTACCCAGATTTTTCAGTAGTCGCACGCTCGTTAAAAGACGAAAAGCGTCAGTCTTTATTTTACATGCGAGCTCAAGAACTATCATCTGTCAAATTATCTGTTGTAGTAATCGTGGGAGATATTGAATTGAGACCATTGTTGTTTTTTCAAAGCTGAAACTTCGCGTTAGGGTTACCTTGCACTTCAATCTTTAACCCCTCTTTGCCCAAACATCAATATTTCACTTTCTTCATACTGTTCTTTATACAGACAGAGCTGAATAATGAAATGCTACGTCAGAGGGTGTGAGGTCAACAACGCGGGCTCAAGTGTCCTTGGTCTAAAATTCAGCGAAATTAGTGGAAAATAATAAG
Organism: Stylophora pistillata; assembly: GCF_964205215.1. Taxonomy (NCBI): domain Eukaryota; kingdom Metazoa; phylum Cnidaria; class Anthozoa; order Scleractinia; family Pocilloporidae; genus Stylophora; species Stylophora pistillata. Next base: position 7,449,461 of record NC_142529.1, on the reverse strand, counting down.
AGTTGACTTTTAAAACCGAGGAACTCTGTTTTCGTCGAAGGCACTTTCCTATTTCCAAAGGTTTTAAGGAGAAAATTAATTTTTGAAAACTTTTATGTGGTGTACCAAGTTTTTGGAGGTTGTTCTGTAAAAGAAAAGCGGCAAGGAAAACGATGCCTCGAAGCAACAGAATAGGAAATCAACCATGCGAACGACTCAAAATCCGTGTTTCCGCGGCAAAACCTAGCGCATGCGTCTACGTTGTTCAGCCCTGTCCCTTATACATGTACATTTTTCAGGGTGCTGGGAAGGAGGGTTTGTTTGAAAATCAAGAGCTCTTCCAGCTAATGATCATTTTCTTTATTCTTGTGTGTGATTCAAGGGGGATTATGCGACGAGAAATAAGATGCTAGTAACTCATTAGAGTCTAAGGGTTGCGATGATTTTTCTACTTGTTCGCATCATTTCCCCATTCTTATTAAAAATTGACCGAGGCTTCTTTAGACTACCAAGAATTCCTTTCTTTCGATAAAAATCAAGAAAAAAATGATTCCAATGAATATGAACTAGAGCTCCAATTGAATTTTCATTTATTGCAGATGTCGGCGAGTTTACTCTTTCTAAGATCTTGTGTGTAGCTCGTGGACTTAATCTCTCTACTGGTGACTTCCTGTGTCTACGATGTCACGCTTTACCTTGTATAGTCCATTGTTGTGTCACGCAAGTCGACAGCCGCGATGAGACGGACGTGATTCAGATAGACTTAGTGGACCATCCAGATGGCTTCTCTGTTGATGACTTAAATCAGACTTCGTGGCTGTGTAGTATAGAAGTCATCGAACAAGGGCTCTCATTTCGTCGTATGATAAGCGCAGTTAAGCGCCTTGGCGAAGCCACGGAACTTATCAGAAGTGTTTTCTTGCGAAGGAACATTCCTAAATACCTCGCGCGGGCCCCAATGCTCAAGGGACAAAGAAAGGAAGACACAAAGACTACTCTACACCTCAACCCTGGACAGGAAGAAGCAGTGAAGAATGCTGTGAATTTTTCTTTCACCCTGATACAAGGACCGCCAGGTAAAAACACTCTTCTTAGTAACCAGCTTGTGCAGGAAGCGCTCAGCGAAAACTCAATGAAGGAGACGAGCGAAAGTGAACACGCGTAAAAAATTAATCATGTGCGTGACATATTCCTTGCGCGTGTCAGTCAAACCTATTCGCGCACGGTTTAACAGAGCTACTGCTAGATATGAATAAGTTTCACGATGATCAAGTAGCACTTCCTTTTAACATTTTTTCTTTTTCAAACCGTTCTCAACATTTAAAAATCGCCGGAGGAAACACTTACCATTTAAGTAAAGCTTTTGAACAGTACTTTTGCGTGACTCTATTTCTCACTGTCGCTGGAAAAATTCGTTTTGTACAAGTATTTAGATAAAAACAATACTCCTGTGTGGCGCTGTTTATATTGCCAAAGGAGGCGGTGCTGACCTTTCTAAATTCATCTCTTTTTTTACCTTTGTAGGAACCGGTAAGACCTACACTGGCGTAGAAGTTGCTTGTCAATTTGCTGCCCTGAACAGAAAAGAAGGAAATGGAGGACAGGTGTTATTCTGTGCTCCTTCAAATCATGCAGTGGATGTGGCGGCACGTAAGTTTTGTCAGCCATAACAGATAAATATGTTCGGTAGGGCGAGAGCGCATTTCGATTGATTGACGTAATATCAAAGTCAAAGTAATCACACTAGCCAATCAGGAGAAGGGAAATTACCAAAAGTAGCCAATAAGAACATAGGGTAAAAGTTTGAAGCGCGGGAAAACGATTGGGTGATTGAGAGACGGTTGGTGAACTTTTGATTCTGAGTTTTGAATTTTCTGGACCCACACAGAACGAGATAAATCTAAACTAAACCAAGACTGGATTTCTATTGACACGGTTGAAAATAGCTTTAGGTTATGATTATTAAAGAGTTATTCTTTAGAGATGTTATCTGAAGAGGCAGAGAGCTTATCTGAGAATGGGAGATGGACACGTAAACATCCAAGATATAATGACTAATTCCTCTCGACTGTCATGCCCTTCCTTTTGATTTAGACAAATTCTGGTATTTTGTAATTTATCTACAAAAATATCTGGATTTTAACAACAAATTATACAATAGATAACACCCTTTAGCGGATAAGCTCGTTTACTCTCATAAACTGTTTCCAGAGAAGTTACATGTTTATCTCCGGGGGGATTTTTAGGGGTGAACACTTGTGAGCCCGCGGTGCTGCGTTATTTTGGCGGGCGAACGCTCACAATATTTTTGGAAATATGTGACCTCCATTTCGAATTTCCCAAAGCAGAGGAAGAATGGGGATAGAAGGTATTTTTTAACTCGCCTCTTCCTGGTCCACGGTATCAAACATGGCGGTTCGGCATTCCGTAGGTAGTTGCCAACGTGAATCTGTGCTTGTTAAAAAGACGCTTGTACCGCTGGCTAGATTTGACTATGCTTTTTCTGTTTGCCAGGGATACTCCAGACCACAGGACTGAAAGTGTTACGGATATATGGTAAAACGATCGAGCACCAAACTTTTAAACAGTCACTGAGGACAAACTTGCCCTCAGTACAAAGTGTTATGGATAAGAATTGCGAAGATATATCTTTGCATTTTCGTGTCCGTAAGCGGAGTAATCCGCATTCGTCCAAGCTTAAATCTATTGAAGATGAAGTCATGCAGCTGAAAAAGAGGGCCATAGCGAAAGATCTGGCCAAAAATCAGGAGAGAAACACAAAGGATTTGTGTCTGAAAGTACAAGAGTTCTACCATGTATTAGATAAAGCAGAGCGACACGAAATTGCAGAGACTGGAACGGAAGTAATTCTGTGCACGTGCATCGAGGCTGGGAGCTCACGTGTGAAGCGTCACGCACGTGTCTGTCAGGTCATCATAGACGAGGCCAGCATGTGCCTTGAGCCAGAAAGCTTAGTAGCTCTAAATTCTGCTGGTCAGCCGCTGAAGCAAGTGGTGTTGCTTGGAGACCACAAGCAGTTGGGTGCTGTGATAATGAGTTCTGTCCCGCGTAAGCTTGGTCTTGGCAAATCTTTGTTTGACGTACTCTTTAATGTCCCGAATGCAGGCCAAACCTTCTCCTTGTGCAAGTTACAGACGCAGTATAGAATGGTGAGTGTCATATTTCGTATTTCGTATAGCCTACAGTTCACAACACTAAAAGCTTTTGTGTAGTCGTTCCATATTATTCATATCATTCCATAACAAAGCCTTGGTTCCAAACCTAACCAATTGTTTTCGCCTTTGTTTTATTTTTATCAGTAAACTGTATATGCTTAATGAAGTATGAAGTTATAGGGAAATATTAACTCAGTATTATCTTCCCTCTGCGTTTATTTTTTACCTCAAAATATTGGAGCCTGGGCTCCCTGTGCCCCTCCCCTCGATCCGCCACTGAGTTTGCACTATTTCTGAGATCAATTTTTAACATAGGGTTGGAAAGGGTGTAGTCATTACTAGATGCTTGTATTTCAATGCATGGCCAACAAAGTGGACGGACGACGGATCGAAACAGACCAATCACGACCGACTTATTCCACTTGGGTCTTACAGCCAATAGCATCACGGCAAAACTGACCAATCATTTTACACGAACTGGACTAAGAACATTCTAGTGACAACAACTATTCACTTGACTCTGATGATGACTTCCGCACAGGTTGTCGAAACGTCAGTCACTACCACCGACAACAGTCCTTCTCAGGACTACACTCACCTGGACGATCACACAAAGTGGACGGAATATTTATGTGTAGGACGTCATGATATCTTTGATCTTTCTCTCATCAGCATCCAAGTATTAGGGAGTTTCCTTCAAAACATTTTTATGAAGATCTCCTGAAAGATTCTCCACATCTAACCAAACCAAAACGTGTTTCCAAGGGACTGGTACAAAACTTCTGGCCGGGAGGATCAAATGTCCGCGTCGTCTTTTGTCATGTTGTGGGAACTGAGGAGAGTCCCCAAGACTACACGGGTCCTGAAGGCCGCGAGGAGTCTAAGCACAACCCGCAAGAAGTAAATGTAGTGGTAAGTGTTGTCAGTATGCATATGTAGTATACAGGGTAAGTGTAGGTATGCCTATCCTAAGGTAGTTACTGTTAGCTTCAGGGGAGACTTCCTCTGAACGGGACAGTATCTGTAAAAAATCCAATGACGAAAAAAGAGGCTAGAGTCGAAACTCCGTAGAAAATATGTATTAACTTGTTGAATAACCAAAACATTCGGCTTAAATACAATTTTCAAACTGAGGGATAACAAATTGGTGTGAACGAAAACTAAAAGAAAAAAACAACAATCGACTAACTCCGTAAAGAAAAACAACCAAAAATACGTGCGAAATGTCCACGTCAGTTTCCAATGTCAAGGTTAAAGTTCTTTGACGTGATTGGTTGATTTGTAAAAATCACGCGCGACACGCGTGAATAAAAAATAGTACAAAGTGGGAGGGGAGGGGAGGAAGAGGAAATTTGCAGTTCAAAAACGAAAGAGATTTTCCACAGTATCGTTAGTGCGCACGTGAAATATAGAATGTGAGTGTAGGTCTATCCATTTAACAAATAGATTCTATGCTGTGTAGCGTTTGTTTGAGAAGTGGATTCCATGCTGCTGTTCGTCTGCTCAGTATCAGATCACAGATGACGTCAAAATGTGGCAAGAACAAAAAATTGCGCGAACCTCGTTCCCAGGGCCATTCTAAAAATTAGCGCGAGGTGACTATAGCGAGATATGACGCAATCCACGACCAGTCAAAGCCCATCTATCTATGTAATCGCCTGAACAATTTTACTAATTAACAAATGGTAAACACCACAGCGTACACTATTGAGTTATGGATGCACGCGGGAGGTTGCTAGGCACGAAAGAAGCGTAAGAGTCGTTCGAGACGATAGCCGAGAGCGACTCTAGCTTCTTGAGTGCTTAGCAAACCTCCCAAGTGCATCTATAACTCAATAGTGTACGCTGTGGTGTTTACCATTTGTTTTATAATATAACATTGATACATTGTAGCTAAAGAGTTCCCTTTTATTTAACAAATCTTACGTGACCAGAAAAAACAAGCGCGCGCGAAAAAATAGCATTTGCTCACGTCAGCAGCGTACCCCCATGTGCAAAGGGGGACGCTAAATTGACCAATCAGAGCGCGCACTTTACTTTGGTTATGTTTAACAATTGGTTCATGCTTTAGCGTGCACTATCGAGTTATGGAGCACGCGGGAAGTTTGGAGAGCACGAACGAAGCGTAAGAGTTGCCCGAGGCGATAGCCGAGGGCGACTCTAGCTTCTTGAGTGCTCTCCAAACTTCCCACGTGCTCCATAACTCGATAGTGCACAGCTGAAAGCATGAACCAATTGTTTTAGAACATAGCCGGTGGAATTGTGCATCAAAATCCGACGCGAAAAACGGACAACAATATCAGTTGAAGCGAATCGTGACGGCGCTGATGCCGAGTCTCCTTTTGCTTTGTTTTTCTCTTTTTCTGCCTCATTTAAGAACTCTAGCCCAAGGGAAAAGGTCGAAACATTGTCTTCGTTTTCGGACTAGTAGGCCGAGTTTCTGTTTGTATCCATTATTGTCGCGAAATGTATTATTTTTCCCCGCGCTAACAATGGCCGCTCGCGCGAAAAAAAAAATTTCTAGCGAAGTCGGATTTGCTGACGCTATCAGCGTGCACTATCGGGATTTTGAGCACGCTTACGTACAATGAATTTGATTGCTCGACTCTGCTAGCGATGTTCTAATATAATGTAAGATAGTTAGCCCCCGAGAAGACATTCTGAAGGTGGGTGATGGGAAAATTGGAAACGGGGTGCAAATGACTAACTTGACAAAATACTTGTAATCTTTTCTTTGTGTATGGTTTTGATTTCTTTTGTAGCTACGAGTAGTCAAGTACCTGATGTCCCACGGAATAAGTTCTTCTCGGATATCCGTGATTACACCATATTCAGCGCAAAGAGCCAAAATATCCCGAGAGCTACAGAGCTCCGTTAACTCTTGTGATTCAGAGGTCCTCTCTGTTTTTGCCAGCCAAGGTATGTGTAAGTTAGGATATATCAACAAAGTTGAAATGGTAAATTGGCCACCGTGTAAGTTAGGGGGGAAACTTTGTGTTTCAATTTAACTGACAGGATTTCCTGGCTTTTGCTTTACTTAACAATTGGTTCATGCTTTAGCGTGCACTATCGAGTTATGGAGCACGCGGGAAGTTTGGAGAGCACGAAAGAAGCGTAAGAGTTGCCCGAGGCGATAGCCGAGGGCAACTCTAGCTTCTTGAGTGCTCTCCAAACTTCCCACGTGCTCTATAACTCGATAGTGCACAGCTGAAAGCATGAACCAATTGTTTTAGAACATAGCTGGTGGAATTGTGCATCAAATCCGACGCGAAAAACGGTAAACAATAACAGTTGAAGTAAATCGTGACGGTGCTGATGCCGAGTCTCCTTTTGCTTTGTTTTTCTCTTTTTCTGCCTCATTTAAGAACTCTAGCCCAAGGGAAAAGGTCGAAACATTGTCTTTGTTTTCGGACTAGTAGGCCGAGTTTCTGTTTGTATCCATTATTGTCGCGAAATATTATTATTTTTCCCTGCGCTAACAATGGCCGCTCGCGCGAAAAAAAAAATTTCTGGCGAAGTCGGATTTGCGGACGCTATCAGCGTGCACTATCGGGATTTTGAGCACGCTTACGTATAATGAATTTGATTCCGCAACTCTGCCAGCTATGTTCTAATTTGTTTTGTGATTGGCGTAGAAATCTCGCATCTTCCTCTCAATCCATCAGATATCATTGGTTTTACCTTACCTTTCTCTATCTCTGGTCGAAAAAACGATCCCTAGAAAAGGGCCGAACTTGAGTTGTGGTGTTTCAGGCCCAGTTGTTTGAAGGCCGATTAACGCTAACCCATGGTTAAATATTAACCCAGGTTTCTTTATTCCCTTGTGCGAAAGCCTTTTCTGTATAAGTGTTTCTATTCTTTATAGAGCGTCCAAAATCAAATTCTAGACGAAAAGGATTACACTGAATTTTTTTTTAAGTTTTCAGATCTGAAATCAGATTTCACACAAACCCAGCTTTGAACAACCCGGCCCAGGGTTTTATTGCTCTGAATGACTTAGTTTGGATCCTAACGCGTTTAGTTTTTCCTTCTCTCCAGGTGCTGAGAAGGACTTTGTAGTTTTGTCTACAGTGCGAAGTCTGCCAGTAGAACAGATCACAGGCAGCTCGGAGAATCAACAATGGTTAGCGAATCACTTAGGTTTTCTTATCGATGAGCGGCAAATGAACGTGGCTCTCACTCGTGCAAAGCACGGTCTAATAATTATTGGTGAGTACTAGTCTGTCATGATGCGAATAGTCAACCCTAGTTCAACAATGGTCCAACCTCGTTCTCAAGCTCTCTCCTCTCGCTACGGGGAGTGAGGAAAAGAGAGAGCTTGGGAACGAGGTTGGGATAACAGTTTTCAATTTATGATTTGTATGGTGGAATACCCCTGGCTTAGCGGACCTTAACTAACTTTTCACAAGAAGATTGCAACTTGTTTCTCAGCCTAACTAGCAGTAAGTTGATGTCACATAAGGCTTTTGTGTCCTTTAGAGGTGTTCATTGTGTCACCCTTCGCGTAACGACCATAAAGGACTACGCAATGGATGGTGGACACCAGAAATCCCCCAATTGTGGGTACATGGGTGCTCTTTTAAAGGGGGGGACTAGTGGTTGGAGGGGAAGGGGCCTAATCGAGGGGAGGCGCCTGTTTAACTTTTCACTAATCGTTGATTTAAGATCTGCGCGATTCACTAATCGTTAATTTAAGATCTGCGCGTGTCTTGACAGGTAACCGTCATTTGTTAGCGGTGCACAACATGTGGAACAACTTGGTATCTCACTGTCAGAGATTGCACTGCTTAGTGGATGAAAAATCCTGGCAACCTGCCAAGAACACATCATAAGCTGTTCACCTAGCAGAGACTGGTGTCACGCAACGCCAAGCATTGCGTGACAAGTCGAAAAACTACATTATTTCAGAATTTGTTTCAATGGCATAGAATTTTGGTGGAGTATCTTGTTATTTAAAAGCTTAAATATAGAGTAGGTATGTTTTATTATTATTACACCGAATGGTACAAATTTAGTTCAACTGAGAAAGGAGGCATTTAACCCGGTTGCAAATGGTAAACACGAAAAATTGGGGAACGTTTTTCTTTATGGTATGCAAAAACGAAATCGCTCTTTGTTAAGGGATCTTTCTTGGCGCCTTATCAATTTAGGTTATTTGAATTCAGTTTAAATTAATCGTTTTTATCATCAATTACAAGTCCAACCTCGTTCCCAGGGCCTTATTCCGTAATTGGGATGGGGAAAAGGGAAAAGGCCCTGGGAACGAGGTTGTTATAAGTTAGTTGTTATAAGTTATAAGTCTTTGTTTATCGCCTAGGGGAGGGGGGATTTCGGAGGATTTTGGTTGTGTCATGATAAAATTTACCTGATTCCCCCATAAGGCTCTGTTATAATCCCTATGATCCCCCTCAGTGACAGTTAATTGGAAGTTTATTGTCTATAGTCCCCCCCCTCCTTTATACTCTGTTAGCGACAACTGATACCCCTCCGTTCTCCCTGAAAACCATGCGATCCCCAAAATTGCTCCGCCCACCTCGTAGATAAGTAATGATTCCCCCTCCCTCATCGGCAGTCAATTGTCTGTATCCCCCCTTTATACTCTGTTGACGATAACTGATGCCCCTCCGTTCTTCCTGAAAACCATGTGGTCCCCCCCAAAATCTTCTGCCCACCCCGGAGATAAGAAATAATTCTCCGCTCTACCTCATTGGCAGTCAATTGGCAGTCAGTTGTCTGTAGTTTCCCCCCTTTATAATCTGATGGCGATTACTGATCCCCCTCCGTTCTCCCTGAAAACCATGTGATCCCTAAGATCGTCCGAACTCCCCCTAACCCCTCCCCTCCCTCGGTAATAATTAATGATTAGTCCCTTATATCTAATGGTATCGTATCTCTGTAAATTCTTACGCTGTTTTTTTTTTTTTAGCTTTTATTTTTAACATATTGGCTATGGTGAAACACGAACCAGAAAGAGTTTAATAGTTAGTGGAATTTCATTTTGAATAGGTATTTTATTTCTCATTTTGTATATTTTTTACAAATGGATTCTTAAAATGTCTTTATTTGTACATATTACGCGAACTACAACTTAAGTTATAAAGCTAGTGCAAATTCACTCTTTTAACGTAATTTATGGCTGCAAATACGGCACAAAAATTGTGCAATTTTTATAAATTGCTCGAACTTGTAGTAATTACACTAAGTTACCTTTGAAGCTTCCATCAGAGAATGCATACGTGTTAGTCAGTCGCAATAAAGCTTCCTCTTTCCCACCTATCCTTCCGATTTCCTTTTTCCCCCCCACCCACCAACCCATTGATAAACACTATTTATGTCTTTTGGGCGCTCTTCGGGTAATTATTTGTTGCTTTCCTCCTCTTCTCCCACTCGTTTTCTAACGATGTCGAAGCGCTTCGGAAATTTACCGATCCTGGTCGAAGTTGTGCGAATACTTTCGAGAGATTTAGCTTTTGCAATTACTAAATCAAACAATCCAAGGTTGAATCAATGTCTCTTGGCAAGCTTTGCAGGGAAAAAATTACCGTGATCTTTTAACACCAAGCAACGAACTCTGGGGCGGTCCAGGGGTGGTTCGGTCGAACTCCCTAAATTTTCCCTCAGAACGCTGGAAATCATGTTTCCGAAGACCTAATTTTCAAAATATTAGACCCCTCAGAAGGGGAACAATTCTCCGAACTCCCTTCCGAACTCCCCTAGACTAACTAAATCCTGGACCCGCCCCAGGAACTGCATCTGGCAGATCTGTCGGCAATTTTAAAGAAAATCATTTGTCTCCGAAGTTACGCCCCATGCAGATGTGTTATTTCCTGATTGAGCAGTGATCACCCCATCTGTGTCCAGAATAACAATTGTGCTAGATTTATCTCCTTTACTGTTTTGGGACGCTACGAAGCGGGGTAGGTAGAGGATTGCATGAGGATGCCACTTGAAAGGGCCGCCTGATCAGAAATACAAAAACAACATACGACTGAGAGGTACTTTGTCTCTTCGTGAGGTCACGATAAATTCCTCTAAATTACTAGACAAGATAGCAGGATAACTTCAAAGGTGGTCATTTTGTTCAAAACAAATTTCATTCACAGTTACATTACCTCAGCTGACATCCCACGTGGGCTAGAAATGTGTTAGCACGTGTCACCTTCTCTCGCGCGTGAATACAAAAAGGATTAAAAAAAAGGGCGGAGTAAAAAGAAAAGACGAAAAAAACAAGAGCCAAAACACGGCAACTCAGTGGGCTGTTAGCGCCGAGTACCACCCACTGTCTAGCTCAAGGAAAAAACAAATTTGTTTTTTTGGCGCATCTCACTGATGTCCGTGGAAAGGGGAGGAGAACGCGTAACCAGTAATATCTCTCCACTTAGCGGAAATGACTAAGCGGTACGGTACCATGAAATTATCAATTAAAACAACAATGTGGTAGAAACGGATTTCTCAACCGTGTTTCTTACTGTTAAGATGGGAATTTATATATGAAGTTCGTATATTTTGAACTGCGGTATTAGATACGTATGATGCACGATCCTCGCAGTAGAGAGCGCTATTTATGCAATAGCGAAAATCAGACCTGAAAAAAATCAGGCCTGTACGGGATTCGAACCACTGACCTCTGCGATACTAGTGCAGCGCTCTACTAACAAGCCAACTGGGAGCAGGCCGTTAAGTTGATTCGTAATAAACCCGTGATGATAAATCAGATACAATGTGTATGTGAAGTTCATATATTTTGAACTGCGGTATTAGATACGTATGATGCACGATCCTCGCAGTAGAGAGCGCTATTCATGCAATGGCGAAAATGAGACCTGAAAAAAAAAAAAAAAAAAAAAAAAAAAAAAAAAAAATAGCGCTCTCTACTGCGAGGATCGTGCATCATACGTATCTAATACCGCAGTTCAAAATATATGAACTTCATATATACATTGTATCTGATTTATCATCACGGATTTATTACGACTCAACTTAACGGCCTGCTCCCAGTTGGCTTGTTAGCTCAATTGGTAGAGCGCTGCACTAGCATCGCAGAGGTCAGTGGTTCGAATCCCGTACAGGCCTGATTTTTTTCAGGTCTGATTTTCGCTATTGCATAAATAGCGCTCTCTACTGCGAGGATCGTGCATCATACGTAAGAAGGGAATTGTTCTTAATTTATCTTTATTTTTACTATCCATCGAAATTCGTGCTGATAAAAACATAATGTGTAACACACGACCACGTAACGCGATACGGAAACAGCCGAGCGTCGCGCAGGTTGTCAAGGGTGCCTAAGTGATAAACAGTTTTACAAATAGGAAGGGAAGAAGACAGCAGATTTATAGACTGACCAAGATTTACCACATTTCGTTCGTCCGTCCGTAGTTGTCTGTTAGCACTTTTGATAAGGTTTATTAAGGAAAAAAGTTTGAATAACTTCTCGTCCTGGGGCTGTTAATCAATTTAACGATATTTCTAAAAATAAAATGCAGCGGCAGGGGATTATTTCTGTTTGCGGATTACTGCGGTTTGTAATCACAGCGAAACAAACAACTGAATTACACGTGCCATGCTTCGTGCTGATTGGTGATGACGTCATGTATTTTTGTACTAGACTGACACGCTTGTTTTCAAGTATTTACCCAAGTTGGTTCATATGTAAGAGTTATTCTTATGAATGGAATTTTGCAGTTGCCTCGGCCTTTGAATCACTTCACTCCATCCTCTTTGTTGTTCTATTCAATTCCTTACCTTCCTGTAATTCAAGGGTTGTAAATAAGTGTGTGGCTTCGAAGAACTGACTCGAAAGGTGAGTGAAGTTTCTACACTTCCTTTGGATCTCGCCAAGTTGTTTTTCAAACATGCTAATGAAGGGCTTGTGGGTTCAAATACGCACGAAAGCTCGTATTTAACATGATTTTCAATAAATTGTAAAATAAAATGCGTGTGCCTTAAATTATAAGCTTATCTGTTAACTGTTATGCGTATCAAAGCTGCGTTCCTGCGTCGAATTCTTTGATAATATCATATAGCGTTAAGCTTATTTTCCTCTGCAATGTCTTTTGTTTCGCTGTAGCAATTCCTTTAAAAATGATACCTTTGAAAGATATTTTACAGCAAGAATGTTTTCTTTAAAGCGGTCGATTTAGCAAATATAAATGCCTGCATATCTACTGAAGTAACTGAATGGTTCGATCGCGCGATTAATTCGACTAAAAATACTTCGCTCCCACGGTGGTACTTATAAACTTATATATATTTTATTATGAGTTTCACTTTTTCGGAAGTATTGCGAGGTTGTGAGCTTTACATCGATCGAAGAGTCATTTTAGGGCTGTCAGGTTTAACATTAAACAACAAACGGTTCGTAATTGTCTAAACAGTTGAAGCGCACAAGTCTATGTCACGAATCTTTCATGCATCAACTTGCCTTTAAAGTCGGCGCTCTGTTAAAGAAAGACAATTGTCGGAAAAAAATTTCTAAACGACGTTTCGTGTACTCTTAAGTGAATTTGAGGGGATTACCAGTTTGTTATTCTGACCTGCTTTCAAAAGCTATTGCCATTACATGAAATTCAATATGACAACAGTACTATAATAATAATTTCAGGGTGTGTTCCTCTGTGCTATCTTGGTACGAGCAATCAATCAATTACGCTATATAGTCATAAATTACAGGGTCAATTGCCCACAAGTAGGGGATGGTGGGTTGAAAATGGTCATACGAACTGCTGTTTTTTAATTTGCATCACTTTCACCAAAAATTTAAATTGGTGCAAAAAAAATGTCAAAATATATGCAATTCTCCCTCAAAAACAAGTCATGGTTCACTTACACTTGTTTAGATTTGCCAATTGTTCATGTTTATAATCTGTATTTATTATTCAGGATTATGATAACTATTGATCATTTTTCCAATGGCTGTTGTTTATGTAACCAGTGATTTCTTTCAGCAGAACAATTTGCTCAGATTTGGTTCGCTTGTTAATTGTGGCAGCTTTGAAATAACCGGTGTTTAGATACAGCAAAACGAGTTTTCAAGGGTTTAGTGGTAATTAATTGTACTTAGTGAACCAGATTTTGTCCAGTAACAGTCTTTACAGATAAATGTGTACGATATAACAAGAAATATGGATTATTAAGTTCTCATCAGGCTGATGTTTTTCTAGTTTTTTCAAATGCAGACTGTTAATTATTCAAATTTTGCCAGACATTGACCCTCTAGATTCAAATCTTTGTTTTGTTTTAGTTTGAGATTGTTGGAGTTTAGCTGGTATTGTTACAATTAACAGAGGGAGATAAAAATAAACAAATCAGATTGCCCTTTGGGAAAGCTATTACCAAGATTTATTAGCCCGCAGCTCCAGGAAGCTAGCCCAAAATTAAGTTCATCATACATTTTAATGAAGTGTCTGTAAAATGTTTACATTTAAAAGGTGGTTAACTCATGTTAAGAAATGGTGTCCATCTGCTCAAATTTTCACAAGTAAATGCAAGAATTTGTCTCTTTTTCTTTGGAATTAATCAATATTTTTAGAATACATATAAGTTATTTACTGATATTACTGAGTACATAACAACATAAACTAAATCAAAAAGCTTTCTTTCTTTCTTTCTTTTTTTTGTATTTCACACCAAATGTACAGACACAACATGCATGTATGCATATATACACTTGAATTGGTCTGGTAACATGTATGGAGCCAAAACAAAAAAAAATTAAATCCATCTTTCTCACCTGCTTATTGAACTAACAACTGGTATTAACCCAAAAGACACACTCCTAACATCAGGAAACTCACCATAAAAACATAGTGGCCTGACAAGAATTGTCACCAGCCCCATACTATCATACAGCACTTTTTTCATGCTTGAATAAAAGTACTAGTGATTCAGTTACTACTTTATTTTGTTAGTGTTAGTATTTAAATTTAACTGTAGGCCCTGTCTCCTGCAGGGTTAGGGGTAGGAGACGTTAATTTCCCACGCACAAGATTACTGTGTGGTGGATGTCCTCCCCTGGGGTGGGATGGGTGGGTTAACTGGGCCCGCAGTAATTGGCCTAAGCTGTTGCGGTGTCCCTGCCTGTTGGCAAATCTATTAAATTAAATTGAATTAAATTAGCCTTTATCCCTTTTGAAGCAAAAATGTTTACAGTAAATCCTCTCATAAGCCCCCTGGGGGGCTTATTTATTTCAAGTACTTTGGGGGTGGCTTACAAGAGCGGGGGGGGGGGGCTTGACAGAGGAGGGGGGCGCTTATTGATTTAGCCCGATGTTCACTACCAGGATACAATAGGATATGATTTATTCAAAAATTGTTCTCGTTTTACATTTTTAAATTTTTTCAGTTACAGTACTTGAATAAATTTATCATACTCACTGACATAGAATGTTATTTTGAATTTTTGTAATTTGAGGGGGGGAGGGGTGGGGGGCTTAATAAATTTCTTCCTTAAAGAGGAGGGGTAGCTTATTATAGGTCCACGGGGGTTAATAGAGGATTTACGGTATGACCATGAAATTTGTTCTAAGTTGACTCTAAGTTCTAAGCTGATAAGTGATGATGTGTTGAATTATTAGTTGATCCAATTAACAAATGGTAAACACCACAGCGTACACTATTGAGGTATGGATGCACGTGGGAGGTTGCTGAGCACGAAAGAAGCATAAGAGTCGCTTGAGGCGATAGCAGCGTACACCCATGGGCGATAGCCTCGAGCGACTCTAGCTTCTTGAGTGCTTAGCAAACCTCCCAAGTGCATCCATAACTCAATAGTGTACGCTGTGGCATTTACCATTTGTTTTATAATGCAACATTGATACATTGTAGCTAAAGAGTTCCCTTTTATTTAACAAATCTTACATGACCAGAAAAAACAAGCGCACGCGGAAAAATAGTCTTTGCATTTGCTCACATCAGCAGCGTACACCCATGGGCAAATGGGGGATGCTAAATTGACCAATCAGAGTGCGCACTTTACTTTGGTTATGTTACAATACCAAATCCAAATTCTTCAAACTAAAATCATAAGATTTGTATGATAGGCAGTAAGAAGAATTAGTAACAAGATCTTGGGAGTGAAATGGTTAAGTGGGCAGCAACCCAAGTTTCAACTTTGTCTTCTTGTACCCACATTGAAAAGAGAACTTTAAATTAGCAGACACTTCTACTGGGTAGACATATGAAGACACCCAGTTGTACCCTTTGTGACCTAAAATCTGTGTTCATTGGAGAGCCTTGACCCACGATATTTCAAATTGTAGCATAATTTCTTGTTGATTTTTAAAATTTTACATTGGGCATTTTACTAACTTGTACACAACATAGCAGAGCCAAACATTTTCACCTAAAGCCTAGGAATTGTAACTTGGTTCTGATCCCTTTGTCTTGTCCCTCAATTAAAGATATATCATTGAAGACAAGACCTTCTTTAGCAGTGTAACTGTGCTTTTAATATTGAAAAATATTCCAAGTAAACAACAAATCTCTTACAGTACTGCAAGCACATAGAAAAAGCATTGCTGTTAAAAAATTCCCAGCTGGCCAGATGTGGATGAAAAAAATGCAAAGCATGACGTAACAAACTGTTCCTGTGAATTGGATCTAAAACCAATATTTTCCATTTTGTGGCTGTATACTCCAAATTATATAGTTTTACATTGTATCAGATATTCACTGTTAGAGTGACCAACCAGGTCAAATGCCTGCTTGTCAAAAGCTGAAATTTAGTAGATATTTATCCAAATAGCTGGCTGTAATTTCTGGGTTTCGGGTACTTAATACATTTCTCTGTATTTTATTAACATCCTTTCAGCTGTGGATGGAAAGGAGCCTTAGTCAGCCAATCAAGGGAAGCGCACACAGACATGTTTCGCCTGTGTGTTGTTGGAAGTGGGGGCGTGGGCAAAAGCTCTTTGACCATTCGTTACCTGAAGAATGAGTTCACTGAGGTAGGAATTTCAATGTGATTTATCACTTTCTACCAATCTTGGAATGGCTGAGAATTAGATGAATGTTGAAATGTAACTTAGATAGTGTGCCACTGAAAAATGCATACTTTTTGCTTCTTGTTCAAGAAACAATCTATGCCCCCTTCCACATAACAAATAGATTCCATGTCGCTGTGCAGCTGTTCAGTAATGGATCACAGATGGTTAGCATTGAAATTGTGGTTCCCAACATTTATTACTACTTTGCATTAGCAATAGGCTGGTTGTACATTTGTACCTTGCAAAGAGGAGAATGCAATAAAGCCAACTGAAGCTAAACGAAGAAAAAAGAATTACATGTTTTTTCATTATTATTAAATTTATTTATTAATTTTTGATATTACATGGTAATACAAGTAAAGCTAACTGTTAACTTTTTTTTTCCCTTCTAGTACTATGACCCCACATTAGGTAGGTTGGATTATGGAAAATTATTGGTTCAATGTTGATATCTAAGCAACTACACACCCACCCCTCCCCTAACCTAAAATTAACCCTGACTTGTTATTAGTTGACTGTTGTTGAGTTAACCCTTTCACTTCGATGATCTCATTAGTGAATCTCCCCACTGTCTGCCGTACAACTGTTATGATGTCACTTCCGAGATTTTGGTATTGGATCAACTAATATTCCCTAACTTCATAATTTTCTTAATTCTCATCACTTGTCTGCTTTATAACGGGGTTCCCACACGCATGTGGCAGAGCCCCATACCCATGGAATATGGTCAACCTCTTTTCGTTTGGTTGTCATGTGACTGACCGAGCATATGTATGTACATACCTGCCTTTGGATTGTACGGGTAGTGTAGGGGAGACTATCAAAATGAAGGGAGGGGTGTCTTAGGCGAGTCTCGGCAAATGCACATCTTTTATGTTATCATTAATATTACAAACTTGGGAGCTCCGCTTTTAGGCTTGGCTAAATCTATATATTATTGTATTGATATTGTAAGGAGAAATTTTGTCTCGGTCACTCATGGAAGTAAAGGGAGGGGTAGGTAAGGCAGTTGCTCTGATACCAACATTGATCCAATGTTGTTATCAGAGCAAATAATTCACAAGGCCAGGACAATATAACAAATAATTCACAAGGCTGGGAGTAATACCAAGAATTATCATTTGAAGTGTTCATAATTAAATTATTTTCTCTATTGTCTTATATGGCTGGTGATCAGAGGAAACATACAGAAAGGAGGTATGTATGTCAGAGAAATAACCAAATATCTGGTGGCTCCAGTTTCAGAGAGCTGTTGTTTTCAACTGTTGAAAGCTTTTATAAAAAATATAATCACAATACACACCTGAATTAATTGAGTGATAAACAAATACAAACAACCTCAGGCACAACCTTGTATAGAATTTGATAAGTAGGGAAACATTGCGTTGTTTTTACAGAAAGTAGAATTAAAGACTGGTGTTAATTTCTAATCTTGATATGAATTGGCTGTCTCTGTGGAGATAGTTTTAGAAGTGCTGTGTACTATTACCACTCTGGCCCCAGTTGTTCAAAGGATGGATAACGTTATACACTGGATAAATCTCTATCCGGTGGATAGCGCAGTACATTTTGGTAACACTTATCCGCTGGATAGCGATTTATCCATTGGATAGTGTTATCTGCCCTTTGAACAACCGGAGCCTGGACTGCAAATAGAAAGTTTTATTCATTGTGTTGTGTTCTATGGGAAGGTGCTGAAGATTCTTAGTGCCTCTCTCCACCCAGGTCACAGCTGTTTAATGGGTGAAAAATGCTATCCAATGGATAAATCACTCTCCAGCAGATAATTGTTTAAAAAAAAAAACCTACTGTGGTATCCATCCACATGTAGAGATTTACCAACTGGATGGGGTTATCCACCCTACAGGCAACCAGGACTAGCTTGGAGTATAAGGGAGCACTTCTGGAAATTCTGATAAGAGGCAGCTAGGGGTGGAGTTTACCTGTGATAGAGAAACATCTGATCTAGCCAAAAAGGCAAGGATCTTAGTGCTTCCATGCCAGAAACTCCTGGCTAAGCCTTAGGTTTGTGTATCACTTTGGGCAAATTCAAACTTCTTTAAGTCTAAGAACAAGAGGCTGCAGTGGCTTCTGTGTGGGATTTCTTTTCTTCAGAGGGCCGTAAATCGCTTATTCTTGTCTCCTGAGGCCAGGCAGTTTTTATACATTGTTGGAGCCAGATAATCAGTGCTTGCATAGAAATATAGAGAGTGCCTTTTTGGAAGATGTGGGATGATAGCAGGGTAGTTTTACACTTCGGCTTTTTCACAGGAAGCCCTATAGTAATTATTTAAGCTCACTGTCCATTTTTGTATTTTCAAACCTAGATTGAATATAATGGCAAGCTTTATGATGTGGAGATAGTAGACACTGCAGGTCAAGAAGAGTTTAGTTCTTTCCGTGATTCATCGGTTGCAACTGGGGATGCATTCCTGGTACTATTTGCCATAAATTCCACCTCAAGTTGGCATGAACTCAAGGATTTAAGAAGCAAGATCATTCAGGATAGGCAATTGAGTTCCACTATACCCATGGTCTTGGTGGCCAATAAGTTGGTGAGTTACAGTGTTCTCCTTTATTTTAAGCACAAGAAGTAAATCTCTGAAACCAGTAGAGCAAACCTTAAACTTGTTCAATTTTCAAGAATAGTCCATTTTACAGTTGTGTGCTTGGTTGCCAAGCCTTTGAATGGGAGTGAGGCTAGGGATGACCTTGTTATGATACAAACCTTGCTGCCTTTCAAATGTAAATCACTTTGCTATCATGCTAAGTAGATACAGGTCTCTATTGCAACAAGGTCACCTTCAGCCTCACTCTGAATCAAAGGCTTGGCAACTAAGTACACAACTGTAAAATGGCCTATTCCAAGTGATTTTAGGTGGTAGTAAAAGGTGTTACAAGGAAAGTATTACCAGTTACCACCTGAAAAAAAGAGATCACTGGAGTTGGATGTATGCCATTTGCTTCTAACTGACAGATTGCAGTGTGGGCACTGTAAGTTATGGGCATAGTTTTATCCTCTTTGATTTATGATGCAAGCACAAAGAATGCTTGTTTTGATTAAATCAATGGGGAAAAATGTGGTTTTGTAACTAATATTCTACAAACCAAGGAATCAAGGGCAGCATGTGCAATTTTTCCCTTTTTCTTAGCACTTTGCTCATTGTAACATGGAGATCTTTCCTGGGTGTTGGCAGTTTTCTTGTGTTTGATTCATTTGACACAAGTGGTACCATATATAACTCTTACTAACCAGTTACAAGGTCAGTACTATGAGTTAAAGACTGAGATATGATGAAATGTCCTGTTCAAGGTTTATAATTTGCAGCAAATTGATTTTCTTCTTCGCTGTTACAGGATTTAGACGGTGAACGTGAAGTTAACAAGGATGAAGTGCTGGAATACTGCAATTCAGCCGAAGTCAATATTCCATTAATTGAAACATCAGCCAAGGTTTGTCCATTATTAACCCTTTGACTCCCAATATATATATCTTATTAACTAAGCGCAAGGGCCGTACTGGGAGAATATCGGCCTGAGGTCTTTACAGTACAGACCGAGCGCCGATGTTCTTCCAGTACGGTCCCGAGCAAGCTTGGTTAATAAGAGATTTATTATACAACTGAAATTCAAAGGGACACAAGTGCGGTATCATTTGGGACCATTCGGGACAGTGCCTGGTCCAGTACTGAGAGAATATTGACTGGCAATAGAGCATTTTGATTGGTTGATTTTAGTTATTGGCCCTCTGACTGCCCAAGTTGTGTAATAACTGATTGTTAATTCTCCCCTCCAGCTGCTGCACATTTCCTTGTAAATTATTTACAAGAATTTGGCATTAGATCAAGATAACAAGGTCTACTTATTATAAGTTTTAGTATTCTCAGTACCTGAGTTTTATGGAAATTGGTTGCCTCTGACTGTTGTTATTTCTGAAACACGTTTCGGCTAATGCTTAAGCCTTCATCAGTGATATGATGTGATGAACAGTGATGTTTCTGCTGATGCTTAAGCCTTCATCAGTGATATGATGTGATGAACAGTGATGTTTCTGCTGATGCTTAAGCCTTCATCAGTGATATGATGTGATGAACAGTGATGTTTCGGCTAATGCTTAAGCCTTCATCAGTGATATGATGTGATGAACAGTGATGTTTCGGCTAATGCTTAAGCCTTCATCAGTGATATGATGTGATGAACAGTGATGTTTCTGCTAATGCTTAAGCCTTCATCAGTGATATGATGTGATGAACAGTGATGTTTCAGAAATAACAACAGACAGAGGCAACCAATTTTCATAAAACTCATGACATCTCCTCAGCTGACTATAATGTTTCCATTTTTAAACATTCTCATTACCTGTTTGCTGGATAATGTTTGGATATTATAGGGAGAAGTTACATGTTAATCACTTGTGGGGAAGTTTTACATATTCTAAACTTAACAACAACAACAACAACAGCATTTAGATCTCCGTTGTGATTCTCACCAATGTCTCCCATACTTTTCTTATAATGTTAGCTCTGAGAATTTGGTGTTTAATCAAATTTACATTTATCTCAATTCTCACTAGCCTTCTGCATGATAATGTAATGATATTGCACTCTTGACAGTGCAAAGGTTAAGCATATTGTCCAACTCTAATAATTTATCTGGGACTCAGAACAAATCTGATGCTATAAAAGGGGGCAGGGCTGGACACTAACAGTAGCCAACTAGCCACAGACTAGTAGAAATTCAGTTCTTATTTTAGTGGTTTTTGATTTCCACCAGCCAGTTTGGCAAGTAAACAAACTGAAATTGTCATAACATTTAAGATGTCAGTAGCCACTTGGTTAGTACATTGAGAAGTTAGTGTCGAGCCCTGGGGGGTGTGGCTCGTTAAAAAGTGGTCTGGGATTGTCTTTGATGCAAGACTTTTAAGTCCAAACGATTTGAAGGGGGGATGGGAGGTGATTACAAACTAAATGCCCTGGCCAGTTGTTCTGAATTATCTTTGATGAGGGGGGTGAGAAGGGGAGGAATTATTTGAAACTCAATTTAATTTAATTTTATTTAATATTTAATTATCACCAGAGTGTGGTGAGGGTTGCACAACAGAGCGAGGCTCCAAATTAAGTGGGCCCAATATCCCACCCATCCCACCCCAGGGGAGGACATCCATCACACAGTAATCTCGTGTGTGGGAAATTAACGTCTCCTACCCCTAACCCTGCAGGAGATGAGACCTCCATTTATTCATCCCTATCCGAGAAGAATAGAATATCTAACCATTTCTTGATGTTATAGAAAGGTAGCAAATTCTTCTCAATTATTTTAAGACCCTGAGTGTTGGTCCGGCCAGGGCTCGAACCCTTGACCTCCCGCACAACAGTCCAGCGCTCTATCCATTGAGCTAACCGGGAGGCGGTTAGCTCGATGTTCTAGAAAGGAGTTTTACTAGAGTTTTTCGGGGTGACTAACCCTTTACCCTGTAACATCAGCATGCAAGTTCTCTATTTTAGTCTATTTACATTACCTATGGTACTTACAAGAAGAATTTGTTTAACATTTAAGAGGTTCTTGAATTCACCATCATTTCCTTCATTTTTGTGACCTCATTGTTTGATTCAGGGGGGTACTGAGGGTAGAAATTCAATGCTTATTACTCTCAGGTCTGAAGGGGTTAATGAGTACATTTGTGGTAGCTAAGAGAAATGGAGGATATTACATGGCCACATGGGGATACAAATTTTATCTTCGAGTGCTGAAGTATCTCTCACAAGTGAGCGCAGGGAACAAGTGAGAGATACTTTCAGCACGAGAAGATAAAATTCGTATCCCCAAGCGGCCATGTAATGTTCTGTTTATTATATAGATACTGATGAAATTTCCACAGAAAAGACAACTTTTTTTATTCATTTTTCGAAACAGCAATTGGGTAATTATGTTGGTAACCATGGCCACATCAATATCCTCACACGTGAAAGATAAAAATAGTATCTTCACTGCATGCAGTGAAGATATGATTTTTTAGTAAAAGGACAAATCCTGGTATTTCATCAGTATCTATATAATAAATGGAGGATATTACATGGCTGCACGGGGATATGAATTTTATCTTCATGTGCTGTAAGTATCTCTCATGAGTGAGTGAGGTGAATGAGCAAGAGATACTTTCAGCACTTGAAGATAAAATTTGTATCCCCAAGGGGCCATGTAATGTTCTGTTTATTTTATTGATACTGATGAAATTTCCACATGAAACACAACTTTTTTTATTCATTTTTGAAACAGCAAAATAGTGCAATTAAAGTGGTTACCTATTGCAAAATGCCTGTCAAATTCTAATGAAGAAGAGAAGAATAAAAAAAAAAAGTGAAGAAAAATCATGTTAGTAATCATGGCAACACCAATATCCTCACACGTGAAAGATAAAAATAGTATCTTCACAGTGTGTGCGATGAAGATATGATTTTTCAGTAAAAGGAAAAATCCTGGTATTTCATCAGTATCTATTTAATAAATGTTTTTTAACCAGACTTAAAGAGTTAAAAGATGAATTATAAATGAATCTGTTGTTCTTTTTGTATCCTGTTTCAGACTGGATTAAATGTCGAGGAATCATTTCAACTGATGATGCAGCAGATTCAAAGAATTCAACCAGCACTGTTAGAAAGAACAGTACCCAAAAATCATGCGAACAAACCACAGAAAAAAGATAATTGTGTTATCCTCTAAGATTAGTAGATAATTAGATTTAATTTTTGCAGCTGAGAAGGAAGAGGAAAAGGATTTTGATATTAAAAACATTTGCTGGCAAGAAGGACTTTTGTCATTACAGGGTATCAGTTCTGCTTTCTGTGGGTCAATTTGGGATGGGAACACATACTGACAGCTTTAACACAGTGTTTTCAATTACAGTTTTACAATCCCTTGAAGTTTTGGACGGAAAGCAACAATAATGCGGGAGATTTGTGTTTAAGCTGGTTGTGTTGTGTAATTCAGCAAAAAAAAAAAGTAAAGAAAAGAAAAAGACTAGCTCCCAGCCTTACAGCATAAATTTATAGCTGTAATAGTATTTTGACTTTTATGTGGCTAAAAAATGAAGAATATGTGGACATTTTATGGCCACTGTATGGTGACTGTGACCACTATTTGGAAAGAATAAACAAATTTTCAGGCAGCTCATTGTTATTGTGATATAACCCTTCCCTGAGTGATGTATATGCAAGTTCTCTTTTTCTTATCGATCACATTTCAAGGAAAAAGAGGATGAGAACGTGGAAAGTGATCAGCTTAGCAACATTGAAAATAACCCTTTATAGCCTAACATCAGTGTGGTTATTCTCCATCCTGTTCTCTACATATTTCCTAAGGTAAATTTTCCAATTTACCATTTCAACTTTGTTGATAGATCCAAATTATTTCGTTACCCCCACCGAAGCAGCCCCAAACAGTTTCTTTAGAAACTATAAGCCTTTATATATTTTCTAAGGTGCTGACAAGGAGAATTTGTTTTGCAATCAAGAGCCTCTTTAGATGGTGATCATTTTCTTTCATTCTCATAACCTCATTGTTTGATTCAGCTGTGATATATTGTAAGGAGAAATAAAATGCCAATCACTGATGCGGTTGAAGGGTTGGGAAACCTATACTACTTGCTTAAGAATATTCTTGTGTGTTTAGTGTGTAAGGTTATTTCCAACCCTTGACACTTAACATCTAATTTCAGGAGAAACCTTTCATTTTGAAAGGTGCACCCCCTGGTTTGTGCAGTTTTTTCTTTCTATATCATTTCAGGAAGTTGTTGGAGAGTGCCCCACATTACTTGTGCCATGTGTTACATGAGCTCCGGTTAAGCCTATCAGGAATTGAAGGGGCTACAGTGATTAAGGTGTTCAGGACTTTGATGCAAAGTTTAATTCTCCTTCACACAAAGCACAACACAATTTTGAAGGGAAATGCTAGTCTTTCTGAAGTTTCCTAACTTGCATCACCTCACTCATTTCCCTACCACCTTACAACTCCATACCATTTAGACAATGGAAGGGGGCCCTAAGGCATTAAAGTTAGAAAAATGTTTAATTTTTTTTTTTACCATGCATAGCATTTGACAAAGTGACAAAAGTAGTTCTTGATATCATTTGTTGACTATCCCATGAATGATTTTGTTGAAGCAAAATGTTGAAAAAGAGGTAGGGATTCTTGATAAAGAAAAACTCTTTAAGCCTGTCATGATCTTTAAAACTTCAAGAACTCATGATTGTATACCTTCAAACAAATGTAAAATGGTTTATGAAAATTGGTTGCCTCTGACTTTTGTTATTTCTGAAACAGACGTTCTGGCTAATGCTTAAGCCTTCATCAATTTTCATAAAACTCATGACATCTCCTGACTACACATTTTCCAATATCCAGCAAAGAGGTAATAATTTTAGGATGCATCAAATTGTGCCATCAAAATGAAACAGTTTGAGCATAGTTTATCCCACCATAGCTGGAAGGAGTCATCGTGATGTAACACTCACAAGTTCACAGGGAAATACATAGCATTTCGAGGAGATTCACCAATCTAACAGATAATGGAAGTACTTTTATACGCCTACGATTAGAAGACATTTGTTTTGGAGATTTTCTTAGTTGTTAACCTGCCCCTCGGTCTAATACTATAAAACTATTGACCATCAATAGTTCGGAAAATCATTCGACCAATATGCAAAGACAGCACGCAAACATAGATACACTATCTGTGTTTCTCAGTTGGATGGGACTTTTTTCGAATGTGGTGGCTCCTAAAAGAGCCGTTTTGGTGAAGAGTTGATGTCAGGTTTCTACTTCTTGGTGGACTTCTCGGGAGATTTCGTCACTGGCTTTTTGGCGGGCTTTTTAGCAGCGGGCTTCTTGGCTGCTGTTTTTTTAACTGCGGGCTTCTTCGCTACCGGTTTTTTAACTGCCGATTTTTTGGCTGCGGGTTCCTTAGCTGGTGCCTTCTTAGCCGCAGGTTTCTTTACAGCCTTCTTCGCCGTTGGTTTCTTGGCGGCGGGCTTCTTTGGTTTGGCAGCAGGCTTCTTTGGTTTGGCAGGCTTCCTCTTTGCAGCTGGCTGTTTCTTCGGCTTCTTCTCCTCCTTTGGTAGCTTGAAAGAACCAGAAGCACCAACTCCCTTGGTGTGTAGAAGCTGTCCATTAGCGGCACCCCTCTTCAAAGCCATCTTTAAGTGCGGGCCGATCTCACCAACCTTGAAGTTGGCCTTTATGTACTTCTCGATGGCTTGACGGGAAGAACCATTTCGCTCTTTCAACGCTCCGACAGCAGCTTTGATCATATCTAAATAGGGTGGATGCTCGGCTGGCTTTTTCTCGGCCGGCTTCTTAGTCTTTGTCTCGGACATGGTTTCGGATCGAACAATTCAGTATCACTAAGGAAATTGAGAATGTTTCGTAGAGACTTCGTTATATAGTATATGCGCCAAGTGCGGACCGCCGAGAAAACAAAAGCGAACAACATGGCGTTGTCGAATTTTGTGCTAGTTCACTTCACGTTTTGGTCCATGGGATAGTATTTTATCACTATAATTGTAATCACGATCTAAAAATTATAATTTCTATATCTATTAAAAAAGTTCGTCTTTAACATATTTCATTTAAGACCTGCTAGGTATGGTATTTTCAGCGAAAAAAGTACAACAGCACCTAGATTTTTGAAAACAATTCGTAAGTAGAGCCAAATAACATCCGTAATGATGGTTGCTTCCAATAAAATCGATAATATTATATAGGAGAAACTCCCTGAAAATAAAATTTTACCCTTTAATTAAACTGATCCACCATTTCCAATGGATAAAAGGTATTTATACATGAACAACAAAGACAGATCTTCGTCTTCTCTTTGTCTCCGTTTCCCGGGAGATACTTCTTCCTATCCAACCAACTTTTCAAATTGAAATGTGGATCAAAACAAGGAAATTTAAGCTTTATTTGATTTATTTTGGAAACTACGTGGTGGATTACTTTTGAAATACTATGAATTGGGAGAATTAGCGCGAAGATACCGATTTGACCATCTGAAATAACTAATCACTCTTTTATTTCATGATTTGGCTTTCGAACCTTTCTCACTTCTATTGTGTCGGCGTCTTAATTATTCATGCCCTGTTTAGTCCATAACCAAAAGGTAGAAATCTCATAATTTGAAATGTATGAGAAGTTTAAAGAAATAAATAGGCAACTGAAGTGACCACAGCATTTCCAATTTTCATAAATAAGATTTCAAGAAGC
This sequence comes from Stylophora pistillata, assembly GCF_964205215.1. NCBI lineage: Eukaryota > Metazoa > Cnidaria > Anthozoa > Scleractinia > Pocilloporidae > Stylophora > Stylophora pistillata. Next base: position 7,423,066 of record NC_142529.1, on the reverse strand, counting down.
GACTGAAGCCTATTTCGAAGCCGGGCACTATCCCACAACACACGCATCAAGGCAAGACACAAACCTAAGTAAGCTTCACCATGCTCAACGATCGGCTTTACAACATTCTACGATCTTAAAACAGGGAAAAGACATTTGATCTTTAAAAGCCACATGGTTGAAAGCTCTACTCAATCGTTACTCGAGGCAAATTGCGCGCAAAATGTTCCTGAGTGAGTGCGGGGGGTCAATTTTGCCACAATGGAGTGAAAGCGAATGGAAAGAAAGATTCATCGCGAAGACTATATTTTCTTTTCTCGTTTATATTTCACTCGAATATGGACAAGAGTAAGCTAAGGTGTAAGCTCATGTAGTACATATTAAAGAAAATCCTTCTTAGACTAGAGCCCTATGATTAACCGCTTCGATCTCTCGCACTGTTCGAATCGACTTCTGTGTCGCCGATCTGTGCCACAATTTTTGTAACCCAGGCAGATGATTTCGGCGGTAGTGCAGACACCGTTACAGCGTGGAAAGTAAATAAATTTTCCAAGAGGACAACCTCTAGAGTTACTATTTTTGGAGCACAACTGATGCAATCTATAAATAGAAAATGTAACTGCGATCTATTTTCTTTATTGGTAATATGGTCATTTCAGGTCTCGTGACGTTCAGATAAATTATGCCGCATAATTTTGGGCATGATGCTATCTGACTATTATAGTCAGGGCACCGAAGTAATGCTTGAACTTCTAAAAAATCTCTTTGGTACTACAGTTCAACACGGAATAAGTATTCTGTAGCTTAAGTGCTGACCACAGTGAGCTTTCTTTTCTTGTTTGCTCTCTTGGAATTTGATCTAGTAAAATTGATGCCGGGTAAAATGTTGTGTCCTGAACTTCAGCAGACCTCTGTAAGGCTTTTATTCTTAGCAAGTTGCAGCCGTTGGTGGTAGAAATTGAAGGGAAGGTCGACGGACTCTGAAATCTTCTGTATCATTGAAAACGAGCATAATGAACAATTTCGCCATGTTTTCAGGGGTGACGCTCAAAAGGATTATACCCAAATTTTCGGAGCGTGCATATGTGTTACCTATGCTGTAAACGTTATTGGTCATTGCTTTTAGTTATGTGGTGGCTCCTAAAGGAGCCGTTGTTTTGCGATGGAGGTTATTTGCTTATGCTCGCTCTCCGCGGATTCGGCGGGCCAACTGAATGTCCTTGGGCATGATGGTGACACGCTTGGCGTGGATGGCGCACAAGTTGGTGTCTTCGATGAGGTTTCTTGACTCCACCGGTAGCAGGAGCGCTCTTACGAACTGCCTTTGTGGCAAGTTGTTTGCGTGGAGCTTTACCACCAGTTGATTTTCGTGCAGTTTGCTTGGTACGAGCCATAATCTCAACGAATACGAGAAAGTTTACTGTAACGATCTCAGAATACTAATATATTTATTACTGGCGGACTTGTTTCTGATTGGTTCAAAATGAAGATATTTGATTGGCTAAGTCCAGAAAGCTCTGGGGTCTGTGGTGGCACTTCGATCCGAATAATAATGAATGTTCTTTCCAGCTTTATTTGATTACTATCTTCGGATATAAGACTTACAAATAGCAAAATATTTTGTTATATTTATTTCTGGAGAGTTAATTATGGAATTAGCAGTGGAAAAGAGAATTTAAATTTTCCATAACATGAAGCCTAAGCAAGTCCTGTGCGTCCAGTGTGCGCTTTATTGTATTGTATGGTAATATTAACCGTACGTAAGCCCTGAACCAATGAGAATACTCATGGATGTCTTGTTTTCTACAAGGTCATTCATCTGTTTATATAAAACCCATAGATTCAGAGAATTATCTAGTTCAGTTGTACTTGAAACTGTTAACATGTCCGGTCGGGGTAAAGGCGGTAAAGGTCTCGGAAAAGGAGGCGCCAAGTGTCACCGAAAGATCCTTCGTTATAACATCCAAGGTATCACCAAACCAGGGTGTCTCGAAAACACAGACCGTAGACCTCGAAAACACAGACCTTGAAAAAACTTTTTTCGACATTTCGAAGAGAACCGCGGTTTTGAAGCAGTTTTTTTTTTTCGATGACAGAGATTTAGTCAAAAGAAGCATTACGTGCGACCGGAATTCGACAAAGATTAATTAAAATATTTGCTTCGTGTTAAAGCCAGTTGGTCTACAAACAAATAAATTTTGGTAAAAGTCGCTCTCAGTTACTTCAATAAAGCTTACTTCGATAATTTACGCGGACACGTCCAACCTTGAGGACGGTACAAACTCATTTATGGCTCCTTATTTCTGTAACCCCTTAGTCTCATAGGCATTTTCGAGGCCTCGACATTGCAGTTCTCGAAACGTTTTTTCCGACATTTGGTTATGTGTAAAAAAAAAGGAATTTTTTTTACGGGAGAATATTTAAGAGCCCATGACTGTAAATATCGAGAATCGCTGGCCAAGCTGAAAAATCGAAAATTCTGATAATTTTCCTGGAAAACCCTTTTAGGGAGATATATTAGAAAAAAATATTTCGAAGTCTGGAAAAATAAACTGTTTCCGAGAAAATGGGGAAAAACGAAAATTCGGGTTTTTACCTAATTAATTATGCAACAAATACAGTAAAATTGAGAAACTTTAGTGTGCTAGTACTGAAGGAGGATGTTTCGTAAGAAATCGGGGATGTTTTTACTTGAAAATATAATTCATTTGATTTTTATTTATGGCACTTTTAGGAGCTTTGGGGTAATTTTAAAAGTTACAAGATTTTTTAACAAAGTACTCTCAAACACTTGTTGCAAAAAGCGAAAATTCGAGCAACTTCAAGCCTTCAAAACGCGTCTTGGTATGTGAGAAATCACGTCAAAATGCATGCTGGCACAAAGTTTGGTCCTTATACTAAAATAATATGAAATAAAAAATTTGGGTAATTCGGAAAAGTGCCGGCAAAATACAAGAGTTTACGACGCAATGTAGCCAAGGTCATGAATTTGCATGATACAAATCAGTTCTAGAAATCGTACTTGAGAGCTACGAAGTAAACAAGATAGTCAAAGATGGTTAAAACAATTATTTGATATGGAAATGATATGAAATTATACTATAGAAAATCCATAGACATTGCTGAAGAGGGCTGTAAATTGATGTGTAGATACGAAATTTTCTGTTTGAATTGCAGAAGACTGTTATTGTTGACTCGCTATTTCAACAGCACTACTGACCCACACCTAACTATAGATAAGGGCCGCTGTATATTTCACCATTTTTGTTGACTAGGTGTTTATTATCAACATTATTCTTAGTTGAATAGCTACGTTTTCTGCAACTGCGACAATATTTCTTTTGAAATATCTTGCATATCTTGAAAAATGTTGTGCGAGTAAACAAAGTCACGCAACACCGCAAGCTTCTGCTGTGTAGTTTTTCACTTAAGATAACAGCCCAACTATTTTTTTGTGCTATTTACTCTTATCTTTTTTGGAAAAAGGGCCACATTTCTGTCACAAAAATTGATAAAAAGGACTTATGTCACGGTAACAATTATACCGTGTTGCAGTCTGGGCGATAATTCTCTTTGATGTAATCACGGTCTTTTTCTTCAAGGTAAACACGTGCGAGGTTTTTCACAGAGCATAAAAAGAAAACGATGTCATTCTGTAGCTTTGCTTCTCTTCTTGGGGGGGGGGGGGGGGGGGGCTTGTAGTGCAAGTTCTGAGATTCGTGTAGTGACTAGTGTTAGACAGTCTCGGGGAACGCGAAACTGTTCCCCCACGCAAAAGAAGATTAATGACATCAGTTTACTGAACAACTTCAGATTTTGTCCTGGTGGAATGAGGGTGTGGCAGACATTTGATAAAGACCCCGGCAAATGCATCTCTTTGGAAGGAACAAATGGTAAAGTTTACGTTATATTCTCTTTCCAGTTTCTAGCTATAGTGTAGCTGGATCTCTCTTTAGTTTTGAGACTTAAAAATTCAGTGAGGGAAAGCTTGAAATCAAGATCACTTGAAAACATCAAACCTGGCGCCAGTTTTTGTTATAAAAATTTATTTCAAGTTTTTTATTTCGAACGCTATACTGGAAAAAGAAACTTTTACTTCATTTAGGTAGCAGTGCACAAGCTGCACCTCTGAATGCTATTTTCGCTGTGGGAAACGCACCAAATCTCGCTCTGGACAATTTCTAGGTGTGTTTGATTTTGTCGTTAATCATCTTTCATGTTATTATTTTCCACAGAACGCCATACCAAAATATTCCCTCGGCGAATTTAAAGAGATCGCCCCCAAGGTGAAAACTTAAAGAGCCTACTAAGTGAAGCCTACTGGCCGTGAAGCGAAAGGCGATGTTCAAGTGTTTCCATGTCCAAAAGAGGGCGGCACGCGTAGTTTCCAAAGGCATTCTTCTCTGGAAAAGCATCTCGCGTTCGGAACATGCATGAAGACGGTTGAAAGGGAGACATTTCTTGATAAAGCGAAGGTTAAATATGCCGCAAGGCTCGAGGAAGGTTCAAGTTCCGTGCCAACTATTCCTCTACCTCCTGAAACCTGTCCTCGTAGGACTGAAGGCTTCGCTTTCAAACAAGTTAAGAAAGCTTACCGGTTTAACGAAAAGCAACGAGAATATCTGACTGTTAGATTTACCATCAAACAAGAAAGTGGCAAAAAGGTCGACGCGGAAATGGTTGCAACAGAAATGAGAACAGCAAAGGGTTCGAAAGGGAAACGCTTGTTCAGTGTCTCCGAGTTTTTGGCGACTCAACAAGTAGCTTCATTTTTTCCAGAATGGCACCAAAAGTGAAACAGCAGACAGCCCTCTGCGCACAAGCTGTAACTGAGGAAGATCTGGTTGCTATGGAAGAAGAGTTTAATTTGTCAAATGCTAAGGAGTCTATTTTTGAGCAGTTACATTAAAATGTAACCTGGGGTTGATCAGAGAAAAAAGACATCTTACATCGCTCTGCTCGAAGACCTTGTTAAATGCTGCTCATGCAGTGCAGTTTAACAGGAAAATGGCAAAAGGCTGCATCAAAAAAATTGAGTTTTATATGAACGTTGATATAAAATGGGGGCCATGGAGCATATTTTAGATCGGAGGAGCTATTTTAGTTCACGCGTAGTGTGAGCTCATTGACACCAACTTATCAATGAGGGTCCTGGGGCCTCCCCTCCGAGGAGAGCCTCCTTTTGTCTGTTTCTTAGTACGCCTTTCTTGGTTCAGAAAGACTGCTAGATAGGGTGTCCTGGGATATGCTCCCCCCTGCAATTTTTGAAATCTAGAGCTTCTGAAATCACCGGTAAAGTGGTTCAGTCCTAGGAAAAAATTGTCAACTTTTTTTAAATACAAAGATTAAAATAAATAATAATGATAATAATAAATTGTTCTTTGTGGGACTACAGCCCACTCAACCCCATAGCTCCGCGGTCCCCGTATTAAAGGCGCAAACCGGAAATGAAAAAGTCCCCTTCGAACCGCACTTGGCAGTCAGCCTGAAGTCAAACAGTATCAGGCCGGGGAGATGTTGTTCGATAAAGACTCATTAAAGAGTTTATACAAATAATTTAAAACGAGATATATAGGACTGGATGCTTTAGAATGGAGTTTTGATGAAATAAAGGATCGTGTCCGCTTTACTCGGCAACTTCACCTTTGATCCAACGTGACAATTGTCACGCAATTGAAACATTTTGCTTTTCCTCAAGACAGTATCGAGATAAAAAACAAAAACCTCATTGGCTTGAAAAGAATCAAACGCTCTTAAATACTGGTCATTATTCTTGTACATTTTATGTTGAAGCCGTCAAAAGAGCCCTTCCTACACCAGAATCATTAGGTGGTACGATTTCTACAACTGATTTGCATCATGCAAATTCGTGACCTCTGGGCCACAGTGTGTCGCGAAGCTTTATGTTTTGCCGGCACGTTTCTGAATTACCCAAATTTTTTATTACATATTATTTTAGTATATGGACCAAACTTTGTGCCAGCATGTAGTTTGACATGATGCCACACATACCAAGACACGTTTTGAAGGTTTGAAGCTGGTCGATTTTTCGCTTTTTGCAACAAGCATTTGACAGCACTTAGTTAAAAGATCATGTACATTTTAAAATTAAACCAAAGCTCCTTAAAATGCCACATATAAAAGTCAAATTAATTATACTTTGAAGTAAAAACACTCCCGATTTCTTACGAAACATCCTCCTTTAGTACTAGCACGCTAAAGTTGCTCAATTTTACTGTATTTTTTGCATAATTAATTGGGTAAAAACCCGAATTTTCGTTTTTCTCCATTTCCTCGGACACATTTTATTTTTCAAACTTTGAAATATTTTTTTTGAATATATCTCCCTAAAGGAGTTTTCCAGGCAAATTATCAGAATTTTCGATTTTTTTAGCCTGGCCAGCAATTCTCGGTATTTACAGTCACGGCCTCTTAAAACTGCTGCACAGACTTTAGCAAACCCATGTAACTCGTCTCGGTTCCAAGTTTTTGTACACACGTTGCTCGTACCTCCGACGGATTCTTAAAGCTTTATAATCAGACGTCAACGAGACTCTTTAAACATTCTTCTCCCCTCTTTGCTATTTTCATTCTCGCGCTTAATAAACATGTCTTTAACATAATTTGATTGACATAACGCCTTAGTCACGCGAGGCATTGCGTGACGAATATTTCCGCGCTTGAATCATCTGCTGGTGCTGATCATCTGCTGGTGCACTTCATCAACGTGGTTGTGAAGCGTTGCTTATGAGACTAAGGTGTTACAAAATATGCGGCATCTAGTAAAGTTTGCGGTTTGTCAAGGTCTGCGTTTTTGGGTCTGTGTTTTCGAGAAAACCCAGGGGGGTTCTCAAAAACACAGACTCAAAATCGCAGACCCAAATTAAAAGCTCTGTTTTAGACATTTCGGAGAGAACCATGGTTGTAAAGCGTTGCTTTTGAGACCAAGAAGTTACAAACTATGCGGCATCGAGTAAAGTTTGCGGTTTGTCAAGGTCTGCGTTTTTGGATCTGTGTTTACGAGAAAACCCAGGGGGGTTCTCGAAAACACAGACCCAAATTAAAAACTCTGTTTTAGACAATTCGGAGAGAACCATGGTTGTAAAGCGTTGCTTTTGAGACCAAGAAGTTACAAACTATGCGGCATCTAGTAAAGTTTGCAGTTTGTCGAGGTCTGAGTTTTTGGGTCTGTGTTTACGAGAAAACCCAGGGGGTTTCTCGCAAACGCAGACCCCGAAAATTTGCTTACGACATTTCAAAGAGAACCATGGTTGTGAAGCGATTTTGTTTTCTTCGGCGGCGCCGTGAGAATCAAATCTGATTTCGTAGCAAAGGAGACGAAGGTGTTACAAAATCTGCAGCATCTAAATGTCGCAGTTGTGTCCTAAACCGATCGCAGTGATGCGTAATGGTGGCGTACGGGTCAGTGTTTTCATTTCCTGGCAGCCATTCGGTTTCAGATATCCTCGTATTTTTTAATTGCCTCGATAGCACACAAGCAGGCGAAGCCTTTCAACATTTTACACTGTAGTGGTTTTTCCCAGGCAGCGATTGCTATCGCCGAACTGACGAGGAACTTGAATTTTTGCCTCCAAGGAATGTGTAAACCGCGACCTGAAACCCGCAGGGATTGTCTATTAAGGAGCCATAGATGAGTTTGTACCGCCCTCAAAGTTGGACGTGTCCGCGTAAATTATCGAAGTAAGCTTTATTGAAGTAACTGAGAGCGACTTTTACCAAAATTTATTTGTTTGTAGACCAACTGGCTTTAACACGAAGCAAATATTTTAATTAATCTTTGTCGACTTCCGGTCGCACGTTAAGCTTCTTTTGACTAAATCTCTGTCATCGAAAAAAAAAAACTGCTTCAAAACCGCGGTTCTCTTCGAAATGTCGAAAAAATATTTTTCAAGGTCTGTGTTTTCGAGGTCTGCGGTCTGTGGTCTCGAGGTCTGTGTTTTCGAGACACCCCACCAAACCAGCTATCCGTCGTCTTGCTCGCCGTGGCGGTGTCAAGCGAATCTCTGGCCTGATCTACGAGGAGACTCGTGGCGTTCTTAAAGTTTTCCTTGAGAACGTGATCCGTGATGCTGTGACATTCACCGAGCACGCCAAAAGGAAGACTGTGATAGCCATGGACGTGGTGTACGCTTTGAAGAGACAAGGCCGCACTCTTTACGGATTTGGCGGTTAGACAGTCGCTCCTGACACAAAACAAACGGCTCCTTTAGGAGCCACCAAATGATATAAAAGTCGTGACCAAGTTACATCTTACACTTGGAAGAACTTAGTTACATTTCCTTTTCGGCTTTGTTGGATATTCGCTCCCAGCTTGCGCTATTCATTGCCACTTCCTATAAAGCTGCGAGCAATTATTCGGTTGCGCTCGAGTAAGATTATGGCGAAAATTTTTGAGGTTGTCTGTTTAATAAAGTTTTTGGGGTCTTATGGTGGGGAAATTTGCGTATCAAGTTGGTTTTGGCGCACTTTCTAGCCGCGACGGCGGTTAAATCAAACTTTCAAACTGACGATGCCTTCGAACACGACGCATGCACATCGATCCCTTTTTATCTCATCACAAAATTAATGTTATTTTTCCCGCTGATGAAAACATTTATCAAGAAAAGACTAAGGACCTTTCTCACATTGGAAGTCAAAATTTCATTTGTCGTTAAGGTTTGAGTCATCTTATATCGAGTTCTGACGCAAATTTCCTCAACAAGCAGAAATATGTGACAGATCAAACGATATAGTGGGTACAGTTTGATAGAAAATCCTTAATTCAAATTTAGAGAATACCTTGAGGATAGGATTTCGTGTAACTATGTGGAGAGTCTCAGGCTTTTTTTTTTTTAATTAGAGTAGATTAATTTGGTGCTTAAGAGTTATTTCGCTCCTTGGTCAAGGCCTTTACGTATGTGGTGGCTCCTAAAGGAGCCGTTTTAGTGATTTATAGCTGTTTTAAGCCTTGGGTTTCTTCTCGGTCTTCTTGGGTAGAAGTACCGCTTGGATGTTGGGAAGAACACCTCCCTGTGCGATGGTGACACCGGCGAGCAGTTTGTTCAACTCTTCGTCATTACGCACAGCCAGCTGAAGGTGACGGGGAATAATTCTAGTTTTCTTGTTGTCACGAGCAGCGTTGCCCGCCAACTCGAGGATCTCAGCGCTCAAATATTCCAGCACAGCAGCCAAGTACACTGGAGCACCGGCGCCAACTCGCTCGGCGTAATTGCCTTTGCGGAGAAGACGATGGATTCGACCAACTGGGAATTGAAGCCCTGCTCGGGATGAGCGGCTTTTGGACTTGGTGCCCTTAGCTTTTCCTTTACCACGACCGGACATGATGCTATGAAGGAGCCTCAACGAATTTTTATATGTTAGGACTAACTCTGATATTTATAGTTCGTTTATTATGCAGGTAGGATCGAAAAGCACCAATCAGTTGTTGGTCTTTTGTGGGCTTACTTCCTGAATAAAGAGAGAATGACAATAATACTAATTGATTCCAGGGTAAGTTTAACAATTAGCCAATCATTCCTCGAGAATTTCGATCCGTATGATAATAGATCATCTTACAATTCTGTTATAAATACAAGACAAATGGGCAGACTATTATTTCATCTTTGTGATTTACCAAGATGCCACCCAAGGTTGCAGGAAAGAAAGGCGAGAAGAGAGCCGGAAAGGCAAAAGCGATTGCTGATGGAAAGAAGAAGAGGAGAGGAAAGAGAAGGGAAAGCTATGCTATCTACATCTACAAGGTGTTGAAGCAAGTTCACCCTGACACTGGTATCTCCAGCAAAGCCATGGGCATCATGAACTCGTTCGTCAACGACATTTTCGAGCGCATCGCCACCGAAGCTTCCCGCCTTGCCCACTACAACAAGAAATCGACCATCAGCTCTCGCGAGATCCAGACCGCCATCAGGCTGCTTCTGCCCGGTGAACTGGCGAAACACGCCGTGAGTGAAGGAACCAAGGCTGTGACCAAGTACACCAGCAGCAAGTAAACTCACTTTGTGGGTTTCCCGCCAAGACAAACGGCTCTTTTAGGAGCCACCAAATGATACTAAAGTCAATGATTAACGTAGCTTCCATCTGTTTTCGATTCATTACTTCTATTTCTTTATCTTTCGGCGATGTTCACTAAGGCGCAATTATTCTGAAACGTTTAATAAAATGGAAATCAAATTTGCGCTCGATTTCTATTGGCGAATTAGCGTTATTCCTCCAAATCACGATCCGTGCGCACATAGTCTGCCAAAATGTTATCTAACGATAAAAATTTTCCTTTAAATTTATTCTTGAGTCTACGGAACATAATAAGAGTTATAACGTAGAAAGCGTTTCTTACAGGCGCTCGATTAAAAGTATCGAGGCGTCAAAGTAAAGGAGCCGTGAGCGAACTGCTAGTGTTTTCTACCTGAAAGCGCTTCTTTTATGTTTCTCTTTCTGGTCTGTATGTATTAAAATGAGATAAAAGGGTAGCATTAAAAAAGTAGAAGCTGCAAGCGTTTAAATTAGGATGTAAGAAGTCCTTTAACAATTCACAATTCAAGGTTTACAATAAGTGAAAAGTGATTATTTTGGAGGCCTCGCAAAACGAGTTTTGACAGCGTAGGGACCTTAAGCAGTCAGGACGGCAACGCCAAGGAAGACTTCGATTATAAAATGAATTTCTACTCTAATAGTTAATTTCAAAAATAGCTACATGAACTTATTGTCTCATACGGCGCCACAGTTCAACTTCAGTATGACGTATAAAAGTAGCGTTGAGTTCCAAATGGGAATTAATATGTTTGCCGTCGCGGTTTCGGCTCGCAGATGACGCAAATTTTGGCGATTTCACGTTGTTGTTTTGCATAGGACGGTTAAGAAATGTACAAAGTTTCAAAATGCACGTGCTGAGCTATTGTTCTGCCAATTAGATCTCTTGGTTTTCTACGTCCTCGTTGCCGTCGCCGTCGTACAAATAGGGAGCTTAAGCAACCACGACGACGAACGGAGGACGACGACCGGAAGTAGCGAGAACGTCACTGCGCAAGCGCGAACCAAGAATTCCGTCGTCGTCTTATCGTCGACGACTTGAGATGGACCAGTTTCAAGTCGTCGTGAACTTCCGAACTTCAAAGTAGTTTTTCTTATCAAAAGGTGCGGCTTTATTGTCGTTTTTTTGACAGTCTATGGCCGGTTGGAGTTTGTATTCGCTTCTTCGGTTGATTTAAACGTCCCTGTTCAGTTTTCTAAACAAATAAAATTCGAAAACCCACTAACTCATTTTCCTTCCTCCGCAGAACAGATGTCAAATCAAGCGGTGAAAGCGACCACGTTAGGTTTAAATTTATTTGAGTATATTTTATGAAAGAGTGCTGTTTATCATTTTTATTGAATGAAAAGGTTTAAATGGCAGTGCAATACACCACTGCTTTCGGTCAAAAGCTGTGTGTATGGAACTGTCGGTTTATTGCTACTAAAACATTTTGCGTGTTGCTGTTCTTCCGTCGAGACGCTTTAAACCGCAAAGAATTCTTTAGATCGGTGTGTCAACATGAGCGTGCGTGAATACCTCTCAGGTTTTGCGAATCTATTTTCGAAATGTTTGATAAAGATCTAGATTTACAGCGATAAAAATTATTCCGACAAAATCACACGGGAAAAAATAGTATTCTTGTTTGAAGCGCGACGACTGATCTGTGCCGATCGCTAGCTAGCATTGATTAAAATTGACAGACTTGAGTCGTTTGCTCGCCAAAGGAAGGAGCATCAAAGGTAGAACATATCAGGCTAAAGCACGTTGAAAATCAGGCAAGCCTTGGGCAAAATAGGTTTGATTATACCAGCAACACTTAGAACTGAATTTTAATCTCGAATAACTTCCGTAAAATTTATATTTTTAACTTTTATCATGCGTAAATTATGGTAAATAAAGCTAAAGCTTAATAATTCCTTGGACTTTTGATGTTCAAGAATTGAATAACGTACTCTCGAACTTTCGATAAAGGTGAAAATTTTGATCCATGACCGAGAAGAAGGTTTTGGAGGTCTCTGAACGATGTCATTTCGTAAACTGACGAAGCGAGAATAAACAATAATTTCAGACGTCGTCGTCCTTGAGCAACTTCACTGCTTAAGTTTCATTTTCCCGCTAAAAACGACGTCCTCGTTCCAGACCCTCCGCGATTACTTGACGTCGTCGTCGTCCCTTTCGTCGTGGTTGCTAAGCTCCCTAGTGATGCGTTTGTTCTAACGGACGAGGACACGGGAACAAGTAAAGAGTAGATTCAACATGGCGGCATGTTTGTATTTAGTCGCCTAGTCGCCAGTTAAATGTTGATAGTTTTAAGGAATAATGTGATGGAATTACCTAATTTACAATCAAAACAGGAAAAGGAACGACATCGTAAACATAACAGAATACCCGGCCACTCTTGAATAAGAATAGCATCTATTGTGTTATGCCTCATTCTTCAAAGCCTCCCGACACATGTAAATGATGTGGACGGGTATTCTGAAGTTGCTCCATCCTTGCAACACATTTTTCTCTTGTTTCATGGAGTTTGGTTGATAAAACGACGACGTCACAGCAGATATAAAATCCCAAATTAAAGTGGAGCTCAGCTGCAGCTCAGATCAAAACATGCTCGAGGTGGGCTGTGCGGCAAGAGTACCCTATAACCCCATACGTTAATTATGCATTCAGACTAGTAGACTTTGTTTTTAAAGTTTTGTCATGAAAGACAAAGAAGTGGAATGCATAATTAATGTATGGGGTTATATGGTACTCTTTCCGAGCTGTGCCGTAGCTTATGGATATCTATGTTCAATTTACTGTATTTCTGTTTCCTGATATTTTTAGCTGCGAAGGGAGTTTTAAATCCGATCCCATTATCCTGATATCCTACCTGCACAGTTGTGTGTACCTAGCGAGTAATTGAAACATTTTGTACCCTTCACACGTACGAGTTCTGTTTTACAGGATATAATAATTGTCTTAATCACCCATGTAAGTTAAAGGGTTAAGATTGAGAGGGGGGTACACCAAGTAATCTATTTTTCCTTAGAATAAAGCCTGATAGTTTCGAAAGAAACTGTTTGGAGCTGTGTCGGTGGGAGTAACGAAATAATTTGGATATATCAACAAAGTTGAAGTGGTAAATTGGCCACCGTAACGATTACAAAAGCTGACGTTTGAGCGCCCTTCGTCGGAGCGTTAGCCCTTCACTCCGACAAAGGGCTAACGCTCGAAACGTCAGCTTTTGTAATTGTTACGGTGGCCAATTTACCACTTCAACTTTGCTGATATATCCAAATTATTTTTCCTTAGTCTTGCAGTCTGGGTCTTTGGGATTCACGTAGTTACTAAAACAAGGAATGACCTACAATGAGCTACTGTAAGATCCCTGTAATGAAGTAAATGAAGATTTTGGAAAAAAGGCAAAACAAAAAACAAACACAAAAAAACAGAAGACGTGTGCATTAACGTAACGTGTTTGCTTTTTGTCTACTGAATAACAGGCCGAATGATAACAGAGTTTCTAGCTTGGAGATAAATTTACGGTGTATTATAATGAGACATGTGTAATGGCGATAATGACAAAAAAAATGCGAAAAACCTTTGGCTTAAGATGTCTTTGAGGGTCTTATATAACAAGCCTCCTATAATTTAGCACTATCCAGTCTATGAGTCGTATTTGGCCTGTCAACACCTTTAACTCATTGATATTTTTAGACAGCAAAACAAAAAGGTCATCACACCATCATGAGGCTATGTCGGTCTTCTTTGGCACTATTCACTCTTTTTACCCATTCTGTGTCATCTTAAGTTGCTGTCATCTTGTGTAAATATCTTTTGCGGAACAGATCATAAGCCTTATTCATGGAATAATTGTGGTAAGTTTATTCATTAGGTATCTTTATTTAAACTTTTTTGCCTAATGACAAACCCATGCGCAAAGTCACGGGAGTCACGCCACAATTTTTCGTAACACTCATAATAGCTCATTGTTGGTCATTGTAGCTCATTGTAGGTCATTGTAGTACATTGTAGGTCATTGTAAATCATTGTAGCAGTAGCGGATCCAGGGGGAGGGTCCGGGGCATTCGGACCTCCCCTTATCAGACCTGACGCTTACAACTTTGAGACTGAAATTCTTACATCGACAGGATCGTATGTAACACCTTTTAACTGGCTGATGTTTTTTAATGAATCCCAGTAAACGGTAAGTGGCCAAGGAATTATAACGTGCAACTGCTACTGGTGGGAGGGGGTGTGGGGGGTGTGAGAGACAAGTAATTTTCCTCGGTCCAACAGTCCTTTCTGAACCAAAGTTTGGAGCCCCCCAATGAAAAATTGCTGGATCTGCCCCTGCGTAGGTCATTGTGGATCATTTTAAGTCATTCCTTGTTCCCACGGTAACTCATTTTAGCTCATTGTCAGTAGGTCATTGTAGGTAATTATAGGTCATTGTAGCTCATTGTAGGTCATTGCAGGTCATTGTAGGTCATTGCAGGTCATTGTAGGTCATTGTAGGTCATTGTAGCTCATTGTAGGTCATTGCAGGTCATTGTAGGTCATTGTAGGTCATTGCAGGTCATTGTAGGTCATTGTAGCTCATTGTAGGTCATTGTAGGTCATTGTAGGTCATTGTAGGTCATTGCAGGTCATTGCAGGTCCTTGTAGCTCATTGTAGCTCATTGTAGGTCATTGTAGCTCATTGTAGGTCATTGCAGGTCATTGTAGCTCATTGTAGCTCATTGTAGGTCATTGCAGGTCATTGTAGGTCATTGTAGGTCATTGTAGCTCATTGTAGGTCATTGTAGCTCATTGTAGGTCATTGTAGGTTATTGTAGGTCATTGTAACTCATTGTAGGTCATTGCAGGTTATTGTAGGTCATTGTAGGTCATTGTAGGTCATTGTAACTCATTGTAGCTCATTGTAGGTCATTGTAGGTCATTGTAACTCATTGTAGGTCATTGTAGGTCATTGTAGCTCATTGTAGGTCATTGTAGGTCATTGTAGCTCATTGTAGCTCATTGTAGGTCATTGCAGGTCATTGTAGCTCTTTGTAGCTCATTGTAGCTCATTGTAGCTCATTGTAGCTCATTGTAGCTCATTGTAGGTCATTGTAGGTCATTGTAGCTCATTGTAGGTCATTGTAGGTCATTGTAGCTCATTGTAGGTCATTTTAGGTCATTGTAGCTCATTGTAGCTCATTGTAGGTCATTGTAGGTCATTGTAGGTCATTGTAGCTCATTGTCAGTAGGTCATTGTAGCTCATTGTCAGTAGGTCATTTTAGGTCATTGTAGCTCATTGTAGGTCATTGTAGGTCATTGCAGGTCATTGTAGGTCATTGCAGGTCATTGTAGCTCATTGTAGCTCATTGTAGGTCATTGTAGCTCATTGTAGGTCATTGTAGGTCATTGCAGGTCATTGTAGGTCATTGCAGGTCATTGTAACTCATTGTAGCTCATTTAGGTCATTGTAGGTCATTGTAGCTCATTGTAGCTCATTGTAGCTCAAAGTAGCTCATTGTAGCTCATTGTAGCTCATTGTAGCTCATTGTAGCTCATTGTAGCTCATTGTAGGTCATTGTAGGTCATTGCAGGTCATTCCTTGTTTTAGTATCTAGGTGAATCCCAAATACCCAGACTTAGGAGTTGCAATGCGAGACTAAGGAAAAATAGATTACTTGGTGTACCCCCCTCTCGATCTTAACCCTTTAAATGACATACTTGTTTTAGTAACTACGTTGGGATTCAGGGTTTTTTTAGGTCTTTTTGAAGGCACTTGTAGAGAAAGAAACAAACCATATCTGGAAATTTTTGGAAGCTATTTTTGAGGATAATGTGTAGGGAACGTCACATTACTCAAGAAAATCCTAATTTGCTCTTTTGATTCACTGAAATTGCCTATGCAATTTACAGAACCAATTTTGTGTTGGACCTTGTCAGTTGGGCATTCAACTTACATAGAAGTTTTAAACAATGTTAAAATGTCTAGAGTACTACACTACTTCTTTATTAAATTTTCCCCACATGATGGAATATGTGTATGTCCTTATTGCCTTCACTTTTGTACTAATTTGACATTGCCATGAAAACACTATTCGGAGCACGAAAGTGAATGTCTATAGTACTAATATATTTCTTTTAAAGAGTTTTAAAGGTTTCTAATTTACCTAGATCTTTCACCCTACATCTATATAAACCACACACAACCCACAGTATTCCTCTTTTTGCTCTGATAAAGGACTAATGTTGAATCATTATCAACTCAGTTGATAAACCAAATCATCTTTTCTAGTTTCATTTAACTTTTCTTCTATTCGCATTTGTATGCATGATCTACAAAATACAAAGAGTAAATCTCTTTGAGACCTCCGTTCGGAAAACAACGCATAGAAGTTAGGGAGGTCCACTGATGTCCAGTCGTTTCGTACCTAGTCGATTTGTACCCAAATTAAGAATATGCGTACCCACTTTGTTACAGATGTTGATTGTTGTGTATGACAAATGGGTAGAGAGTCAAGTGAGCAAGATACAAATAAAGTTCTGCTTAATTTAATTCAACAGTCTATCATTTATACTCATAACTTTCTGATCAATAATAGTTTAATAGCTCAGTAAATGCCTCGTGCAAATTGTTACTGCTATCAATTGCAACGGAAATAAGAAACTGACCTTACATTAACAAAGTTGAAATTAAACATACTTAAGTAAAAGATACTTTTTTCAAGGAGTGAAATTTTAACCTCCAACTCCAAAAATGTCCTTGTTCTCTGAAATAAAAGGGAGGATCACTTCTATTCTCTTGAGATTTTTCTTATTGCTGTTTTATTAACTAGATACTTTTCAGATAGCTAGGCCGGGAATTAAGCAGTTTTCACAAGCAGAGATCTGAATCGTCTTGCGTTTATAGAGTTTTCTGACAAATTCGTTTCCATGTCACTCACATGTCAGGTTGGTGTCAGCACCATAGGAAACATATGAAGAAAAGCGTTGAGAATGTGCAATCTGATGTTGGGAATTACTTAAATTCATTTTCAGGATGGTAAACAATTTTATAGTCAGTGGCTTGATGGCCCAATATTCGGGCTCAGGGAACATATCAGATGAAGCTCCTGAACGTATCGGCAGTAGCAATCCTTTGGGAGAAGGAAACTCTACAGAAAAGGCTTTCTCTCCTGGTGACAGAAGTTCCCTAGAGAGTCGCGCAACTTCGCGTGACGCGTGAGCAATTGTTTTTCCGGACGAAATACACTGGAAACTAGTTAATGGTGATTTCAACATGGCGGCGTTAATATTGATGTATTCGAGAAAATGACAAAGAGAATCGCTTATTTTGGTAACAAACAGGACCAAAAATGGTACCTTAAAGATTACATGCTTCTTAGTACACATTAGCTCTTCTTCTATGGAGTTTGGATGGAAAAAACCACGGGAGAGCAGGTAGAAAACTCCAATTGGAACACACGTGCAATATAATTTTCAGATCCACAAGCAGAGGTAAGGATGGGACAATAAACCTGAAAACAGCCTGATGGGCAGATTGTTGCAATTAATTCCTGATTCTTTTTATTTTAAGTATTTAGCGAGAAACTTTAATATTTTTCATTCTGAGTACGAGTGCTGTTGTTTTGTTTTGCTGTACAAAGCATATACTAGTTACTTTTATGAGCTGATGGGCAGTTGCAAACCATAACTGATAAAATTACTTGAGATTTTTTCGTTGCTTGAGAAAAGATGTGAAAAAGTATGTTAAGATGTGAGAAAAATATTATTTGTTACACCTTAAATTTGAATATTTTGTGCTGGGCTTAAATCATGGGCAGAAATGTAAGACATCATGGCAGCCAAGCATGCGCATAGTTTTCTTAACGCCCTTTAAAAATGTCCGAAGCTACTAGGGATTTGTATGGCAAAGAGCTAATATTAAACAATTTTAACCGATTGAAATTAGTTTTTGTACTTGTGAGCCTCGGTGTGTTGTCGTGTCAGTGAGTTGTTGCTTTGGACAAAATTTCGAGGTTCACACTCATTTTGTCTTTGATCCCCAACAAATTAAGCAAATCCTGTATAAGAGTCATATTGCACTTCCATACAAATACAGTATATTGGCTGAAATAGCCAAACTTCAACCTGGCACATCCAAGATGGAAGACACTGATGGTAGGTTGCAAGCATTGTGCTATGAACAGGGCCTCTTATCTCTCAGTTTGTGCCACTTTTTTGGATGAATGTGGCATTCTCTTCAATCCCTGAAAAGTTAAAGATTTTTAGTATTCGTCATGAACCAAACTTTTGCCTTTAGTCATGCAGAAAGGATATTGTACATGTTGGATTGATGGGTCTTTCTATACAAGGTTTTTCTGACACCATTTTTACTTTCAAAGGCTTGGTATCCTAGCTACTTTACATAGGTCAACTGATATGAGTAAAGAAAACTGATTGGTTCAAGGGTGATGTTAAAAAATAAGGTGGTTTGCTGTAATGCCACCCATCCTGTGACTTGGTTATGTGACTTCCAATTTGAGCATAAACGTGATGCAAGTTTCTCATTTCTTTCCGGTCTTAATCTGCTGTTCTGCATTAAAATAATATACCAGTAGCATCTTACCTCTCCAGTTTCATAATCACTCGAAGCATTTACAATGTCAGATGCACCTCCTCCTAGCTATATACTTAATACAAAATTGGCAACATTACCTCTTTTACTGAAATATGTCTCACAGTCAGCGGCAGAGAATGTTGTGTTTACCTTTGACAGACCTTTCCCTATACTTTAACCTATTGATGTCCAGTGCACCCGTAAGCGCCCATGTGGAACCACACCCTTCTACACCTTGTGACGTTGTCACTTTTAACCCTGGAGCATGACTTTGAGCATGTACTTAAACAGGTTGAAAATATCTTACAAACGATACCAGAATGAGCGCAATTGAGTGAAGGAGATTGGAGAAATAGCCAAAAAACCATGTAACTTTGACCTGAAAATCTGCACGAAAATCTTGTTTTATTACCCACCTATCTTTCTAAGCATGTGGTTTGAAAATAATGAGTAGTTTCCTAAAAAATCTCTACACCAAAATGAAGCCTACTAAATTTCCAGCAAGTGAGGAGAAAATTCAAAATACAAATAACGAGTAAAAATACTCAGCGATACTACACAACAAAACGTCTACTAAGATATAATTATTAGACGCTTTGTTGTGTAGTATCGCTGAGTATTTTTACGGGTTGTGCCGTATTTTGACGAGCCCATAGGGCGAGTCAAAATACAAATAACGAGTAAAAATACTCAGCGATACTACACAACAAAACGTCTAATAAGTCATTTATTATCCAACACGCCAAACTGTTATTTCAGTGTGGGCGAATTTCAGGATATTTTTTACGGGGAGTGCATGACAGAAGTATGCGAAGCGGAACGGAATTGGCGTGTTGTTGTGTTGCTGTTTTGATTTTCTTCATTAATTGAAGAAATTTTCTGGTCATCAAGCTGTTTTTCTTCGTTCGATTCATCTAATGAAGTTGGATCTATATTTGCCAGCCATTCTGACTCTTCGTCGTCGGAAATATGTTTCAAATTGTCTGCCATTTGTTTTTTTTTTTCGTAACTACCATCCAATTCTTCACTTGCGCGATGCAAGAAAACCTGTTTAACCGGTACTCTACAATAGACATGTACAAATACCGCGTGATATTTGTACTTGTCTATGGCGTTATTTGTACTCGTCTAGGTGTAGTTGAATAATAAAAGAATATATAATGAACTACAAAAATATAAATTTTCTATTTTGTAATTAATACACAATGCCAAATAGAATCAAGTCAAGTCTTGGTTTCCTTAATTTTTCTCATGTCAGGCTAAAGGCTGCTCTACAAAAAGAAATACTCAATTTTTATGGCCTACATTGTTGGCAAGGTGAAATTGACTCCCCTGTCAAGATATGAGTCCTTGGGGTCCATGACAAAAACAGTCTGACCTTCACAGGAAAGTCAATTTGCACCCCATCCCCTACACTATCTATTAGCCTGTGCTACTCATTTGTAGCACAGGCATTTTACATCTCATCATCAATATTCATGTTCTCCATACTGTTTTCTATACATTTCCTAAGTTGCTGACACAAAGAATTTGTTTAACAAAGAAGAGGTTCTTAAGTTGGTGATCTTTTTTTTTTTTTAAGATGGCCTGTGGTGGACAATCCTTGGAAAGTGGCCTGTGGTGGGCAAGCCTTGGAAGGTGGTCTGCAGTGGACAAGTCTTGGAAAGTGGCCTGTGGTGGACAAGCCTTGGAAGGTGGTCTGCTATGGACAAGCTTTGAAAGTTGGCCTGTGACAGACAAGCCATGCAAGGTGACCTGTGGAAAATCCTTGGTACCTACCCTTTGGGCAATCATTAGGAGATGGCCTGTGGACAAACCTTGGAAGGTGGCCCTTATGATAAGCTTGGGAAGGTAGCCTATGAACGAGCTTGGGATGGTGGCCCATGGACATCTCTTCATGAATCTTCATGAACGGTGGACCCCTTGGATCTTAGATAGCCTTTTCAAAAGAACAAGTGGCAAACCAGTGATTTGGAACCCATGGACAAAATGCAAAAGGTAAATGTGTAATGTTTTGTCAACTATGCCAATTTTTGAGATCAAATCAAAACTTAGGAAAGGAACCTAGAGCTCCAAATGAAATATTTTTGGCTTTACACATATCCTACATTTCTGGATGTTTTGTGGGAATTTTTATGAACAGGAGTCAGTAGTTCTATCCACAAACTTGTGCTCAGAAAATTCACTTTGCAGAAGAATGTTCATATGGAAGAATTGTCAATTAACTGTGTTGATCCCCTCTCATGGTACACACAAAGATGTTAAATTGAAGATAATCAACATCACCAGAATAATATATTATAGGAGTAGTTAGGTTTTCACAGAGCTTGGGTATTTTAGCACATGCAAGTAGCCAGTCAGAATTTACTTTGTAATATGGAGTTTATGACTTTGAAAACTTTTATTGTAATGCTGTGAATAATGTGTTGTGCAGCTGCAGTTCTTTTGCCTCAGACTTGCGAGAAAGTAAATAATTGTGTAAAAAGAGAGACAGAGAAGCATAATCAACAATTTCCCCCCCCCCCTTCCAAAAAAAACAAAAATTAAGAAATTAAATGACATGATCAAATGAACACACACAGGAAAAGGCTTTATTCAAATTAGCAACACAGGTTACAAAATCTTAAAAGCCTAATTATTAAGCTACAACAATGTAGGGACATTTACTAATAGTGTTTGATGTAATTACGTAACCAGGACATTTACTACCAAAGGTTACTTATTCGTTAACACAATACTGTGCAGCTTTACTTCTAAAATCACACCAAACATTTCAGTTATCCTGCATTGTATAACATGAAGAGCATAATTTTTATCATCCGCCTAACTTTCTGATTTGGCATGTCCAACATAATATATGAGATGCATCGGTTGAAACGTGAATATTTCGCACATTCTTAGTTTTCTTTAGCATCGATTCTTGCGTTTAAAGTATCTCGCGCATTCTAAGTTTTCTCTTTTGATCAATTGTGCCATTAGTATTTCGCACATTCTCAGTTTTCTCTTCTAATCGCCTGTTCTGTTAGTATCTCGCACATTCTCAGTTTCCTCTTTTCATCGATTGTTCCATAAGTAGCTCGCGCATTCTCAGTTTCCTCTTTTAATCGATTGTTACGTATCTCGCACATTCTCAGTTTCCTCTTTTAATCGATTGTTCCGTTAGTATCTCGCGCACTCTTAGTTTCCTCTTTTAATCGATTGTTACGTTAGTATCTCGCGCATTCTAAGTTTCCTCTTTTAATCGATTGTTCCGTTAGTATCTCGCGCATTCTAAGTTTCCTCTTTTAATCGATTGTTCCGTTAGTATCTCGCGCATTCTAAGTTTTCTCTTTTAATCGATTGTTACGTTAGTATCTCGCGCATTCTCAGTTTCCTCTTTTAATCGATTGTTACTTTAGTATCTTGCGCATTCTAAGTTTTCTTTTGATCGATACTGCCATTAGTATTTCGCACATTCTCACTTTCCTCTTTTAATCGATTGTTACGTTAGTATCTCGCGCATTCTCAGTTTCCTCTTTTAATCGATTGTTACGTTAGTATCTTGCGCATTCTAAGTTTTCTTTTGATCGATACTGCCATTAGTATTTCGCACATTCTCAGTTTCCTCTTTTAATCGATTGTTACGTTAGTTTCTCGCGCATTCTCAGTATTCTCTTTTAATCGATTGTTACGTTAGTATCTCGCGCATTCTTAGTTTCCTCTTTTAATCGATTGTTACGTAAGTATCTCGCACATTCTCAGTTTCTTCCTTTAATCGCTTGTTACGTTAGTATCTCGTGCATTCTCAGTTTCCTCTTTTAATCGACTGTTACGTTAGTATCTCGTGCATTCTAAGTTTTCTCTTTTGATCGATTGTGCCATTAGTATTTCGCACATTCTCAGTTTCCTTTTTTAATCGAGTGTTACGTTTGTATCTCCGCATTCTCAGTTTCCTCTCAGTTTTAATAGATTGTTATGTTAGTTTTTCGCACATTCTCAGTTTTCTCTTTTAATCTTTTGTTATGCTAGGATCATATGCATTCTTACTTTTCTCTTCTAATTGATTTTTAGGTTAGGATCTCTCGTACTCTTAGTTTTCCTATACATCGATGATTACGTTAGCATCACGTGCATTCTCACTTTTCTCTTCTAATGGATTGTTACGTTAGTATCTTGCGCATTTTCAGTTTTCTCCTCTAATATTTTGTTATGCTAGGATCATATGCGTTCTTACTTTTCTCTTCTAATCGATTGTTAGGTTAGGATCTCTTGTATTCTTAGTTTTCCTATTCATCGATGATTACGTTAGCATCACGTGCATTCTCACTTTTCTTTTCTAATCGATTGTTACGTTAGTATCTCGCGCATTCTCAGTTTTCTCTTTTAATCGATTGTTACGTTAGTATCTCGCGCATTCTCAGTTTCTTTTCTAATCGATTCCTACGTTAGTATCTCTCGCATTCTAAGTTTTCTGTTGTTTTCAATTTGTTGTTATCGATTGATACGTCATAACCTCGCGCATTCTCAGTTTTCTCTTCTAATCGATTGTAACTTTAGTATCTCGGGCATTTTCATTTTGCTCTTTTAATTTATTGTTACGTTGGTATCTCGCGCATTCTTTGTTTGTTCTTCTAATCGATTGTTACGTTAGTACCTCGCGCATTTTTAGTTCCTTTTCCAATCGATTACTACGGTAGCATCTCGCGCATTCTAAGTTTTCTTTTGTAATTGATTCCTACGTTAGTATCTCGCGCATTCTCAGTTTTGTCTCCTAATCGATTGTAACTTTAGTATCTCGCGCATTGTTAGTTTTCTTTTTTAATCTATTGTTACGTTAGGACCTCTCGCATTCTCACTCTTCTAATGGATTGTTGCGTTAGTATCTCAGGCATTATCAGTTTTATCTTTCAATTGATTTGACGTTAGTTAATTATCTCGCACATTCTAAGGTTTTTCTTTTAATCGATTGTTACGCTAGTATCTCGCGCATTTTTAGTTCCTTTTCTGATCGATTGCTACGTTAGCATCTCGCGCATTCTAAGTTTTCTCTTATAATCTATTGTTACTTTAGTATCTCGCACATTCTAAGTTTTCTTTTAATATCGATTGAAACGTTAGAACCTCGCGCATTCTCGGTTTTCTCTTTTAATCGATTGTAACTTTAGTATCTCGTGCATTCTCAGTTTTCTCTTTTAGTCTATTCTTACGTTAGTATTTCGCACATTCCAGGCTTACTCTTTAAATTGATGGTTACGTTAGTATCTCGCGAATTTTTAGTTCTTTTTCTAACTGATTCCTACGTTAGCATCTCGTGCATTCAAAGGTTTCTCTTGTAAATGATTTCCACGTTAATATCTCGTGCATTTAACTTTTTCTTGTAATCGATTGTTGTGTTAGTATCTCGCACATTCTTAGTTTCTCTTTTAATGGATTGTTACGTTAGCATCTCGCGCATTCTCAGTTTTCTCTTTTAATCTATTGTTACGTCAGTATCTCGCGCAATTCTAGTTCCTTTTTCAATCGGTTCCTACGTTAGAATCTCGCGCATTCTGTGTTTTCTCTTGCAATCGATTTCTACGTTAGTTTCTCGCGCACTCTAAGTTTTCAGTTATCGTCGATTGATACGCTAGAACCTCGTGCATTCTCGGTTTCCTCTTTTAATCGATTGTTACTTTAGTATTTCGCGCATTCTCAGTTTTCTCTTGTCTATTGTTACGTTAGTGTCTCGCACATTCTCAGTTTTCTTTTATTAATCTATTGTTTTGTCAGTATCTCGCGCATTCTAAGTTTTATCCTGTAATCAATTTCTACGTTAGTATCTCGCGCACTCTAAAATTCAAAATTGTTACGTCAGTATCTCGCGCAATTCTAGTTCCTTTTTCAATCGGTTCCTACGTTAGAATCTCGCGCATTCTGTGTTTTCTCTTGCAATCGATTTCTACGTTAGTTTCTCGCGCACTCTAAGTTTTCAGTTATCGTCGATTGATACGCTAGAACCTCGTGCATTCTCGGTTTCCTCTTTTAATCGATTGTTACTTTAGTATTTCGCGCATTCTCAGTTTTCTCTTGTCTATTGTTACGTTAGTGTCTCGCACATTCTCAGTTTTCTTTTATTAATCTATTGTTTTGTCAGTATCTCGCGCATTCTAAGTTTTATCCTGTAATCAATTTCTACGTTAGTATCTCGCGCACTCTAAGCTTTCTTTTATTATTGATTGGTACGTTAGAACCTCGTGCATTCTCCGTGTTCTCTTTTAATCGATTGTAACTTTAGTATTTCGCGCGTTCTCAGATTTCTCTTTTAATCGATTGTAACTTTAGTATCTCGTGCATTCTCAGTTTTCTCTTATAATCTATTGTTAAGTTAGTATCTCACACATTCTAAGTTCTTTCTTTTAATCGATTGTTACGCTAGTATCTCTCGCATTTTTAGTTCCTTTTCTGATCGATTGCTACGTTAGCATCTCGCGCATTCTAAGTTTTCTCTTATAATCTATTGATAATTTAGTATCTCGCACATTCTAAGTTTTCTTTTATTATTGATTGATACGTTAGAACCTCGCGCATTCTCAGTTTTCTCTTTTAATCGATTGTAACTTTAGTATCTCGCTCGTTCTCAATTTTCTCTTTTAATCGATTGTAACTTTAGTATCTCGTGCATTCTCAGTTTTCTCTTATAATCGATTGTTACGTCAGTATCTCGCACATTTAAAATTTTTTCTTTTAATCCATTGTTACGCTAGTATCTCGCGAATTTTTAGTTCTTTTTTTTAATTGATTCCTACGTTAGCATCTCGCGCATTCTAAGTTTTCTCTTGTAAATGATTTCCACGTTAGTATCTCGTGCATTTAACTTTTTTCTTGTAATCGATTGTTACGTTCGTATCTCGCACATTCTCAGTTTTTAATGGATTGTTACGTTAGTATCTCGTGCATTCTCAGTTTTCTCTTTTAATCGATTGTTACGTCACTATATCGCGCATTCTCAGTTTTCTCTTTTAATCTATTGTTACGTCAGTATCTCGCACATTTTTAGTTCCTTTTCTAATCGATTCCTATGTTAGCATTTCGCGCATTCTAAATTTTCTCTTGTAATCGATTGTTACGTTATTATCTCGCGCATTCTAAGTTTTCTTTTATAATCGATTGTTACGTTAGTATCTCGTGCATTCTCAGTTTTCTCTTTTAATCGATTGTTACGTTACTATATCGCGCATTCTCAGTTTTCTCTTTTAATCTATTGTTACGTCAGTATCTCGCACATTTTTAGTTCCTTTTCTAATCGATTCCTATGTTAGCATTTCGCGCATTCTAAATTTCCTCTTGTAATCGATTGTTACGTTATTATCTCGCGCATTCTAAGTTTTCTTTTATAATCGATTGTTACGTTATTATCTCGCGCACTCTAAGTTTTCTTTTATTATCGATTGTTACGTTATTATCTCGCGCACTCTAAGTTTTCTTTTATTATCGATTGTTACGTTATTATCTCGCGCACTCTAAGTTTTCTTTTATTATCGATTGTTACGTTATTATCTCGCGCACTCTAAGTTTTCTTTTATTATCGATTGTTACGTTATTATCTCGCGCACTCTAAGTTTTCTTTTATTATCGATTGTTACGTTATTATCTCGCGCACTCTAAGTTTTCTTTTATAATCGACTGTTACGTTAGTATCTCGCGCACTCTAAGTTTTCTTTTATTATCGATTGTTACGTTATTATCTCGCGCACTCTAAGTTTTCTTTTATAATCGACTGTTACGTTAGTATCTCGCGCACTCTAAGTTTTCTTTTATTATCGATTGTTACGTTATTATCTCGCGCACTCTAAGTTTTCTTTTATTATCGATTGTTACGTTATTATCTCGCGCACTCTAAGTTTTCTTTTATAATCGACTGTTACGTTAGTATCTCGCGCACTCTAAGTTTTCTTTTATTATCGATTGTTACGTTATTATCTCGCGCACTCTAAGTTTTCTTTTATTATCGATTGTTACGTTATTATCTCGCGCACTCTAAGTTTTCTTTTATAATCGACTGTTACGTTAGTATCTCGCGCACTCTAAGTTTTCTTTTATTATCGATTGTTACGTTATTATCTCGCGCACTCTAAGTTTTCTTTTATAATCGACTGTTACGTTAGTATCTCGCGCACTCTAAGTTTTCTTTTATTATCGATTGTTACGTTATTATCTCGCGCACTCTAAGTTTTCTTTTATTATCGATTGTTACGTTATTATCTCGCGCACTCTAAGTTTTCTTTTATTATCGATTGTTACGTTATTATCTCGCGCACTCTAAGTTTTCTTTTATAATCGACTGTTACGTTAGTATCTCGCGCACTCTAAGTTTTCTTTTATAATCGATTGTTACGTTAGTATCTCGCGCACTCTAAGTTTTTTTTTATAATCGACTGTTACGTTAGTATCTCGCGCACTCTAAGTTTTCTTTTATAATCGACTGTTACGTTAGTATCTCGCGCACTCTAAGTTTTCTTTTATAATCGACTGTTACGTTAGTATCTCGCGCACTCTAAGTTTTCTTTTATAATCGACTGTTACGTTAGTATCTCGCGCACTCTAAGTTTTCTTTTATAATCGACTGTTACGTTAGTATCTCGCGCACTCTAAGTTTTCTTTCATAATCGACTGTTACGTTAGTATCTCGCGCACTCTAAGTTTTCTTTTATAATCGACTGTTACGTTAGTATCTCGCGCACTCTAAGTTTTCTTTTATAATCGATTGTTACGTTAGTATCTCGCGCACTCTAAGTTTTCTTTTATAATCGACTGTTACGTTAGTATCTCGCGCACTCTAAGTTTTCTTTTATAATCGACTGTTACGTTAGTATCTCGCGCACTCTAAGTTTTCTTTTATTATCGATTGTTACGTTAGTATCTCGCGCATTTTTAGTTTCTTTTCTAATCGATTCCTACGTTAGCATCTCGCGCATTCTAAGTTTTATGTTATAATCTAGTGTTACGTTAGTATCTTGCAGATTCTAAGTTTTCTCTTTTAATCGATTATTGCGTTAGTATCTCGCGCATTTTTAGTTCCTTTTCCAATCGATTTCTACGTTAGCTTCTCGCGCATTCTTAGTTTTCTCTTTGAATCGATTGTAACTTTAGTATCTCGCGCATTCTCAGTTTTCTTGTATCGATTGATACGTTGATACCTCGCGCATTCTCAGTTTTCTCTTTTAATCCATTGTAACTTTAGTATCTCTTGCATTCTCGATTTTCTCTTTTAATCTGTTGTTACGCTAGTATCTTGCACATTCTAAGTTTCCTCTTTTAATCGATTGTTACGTTAGTTTGTCGCGCATTCTTTGTTTTTTCTTCTAATCGATTGTTGCCTTAGTATCTCGTGCATTCCCTTTTTTCCTTCTAATCGATTTTTACGTTAATATCTTGCGCACTCTCAGTTTTCTTTTCTCATCGATGGTTAAATGATAAATTCGACACCGTCCACTTTTTTAATTGTAGTCACGTTGTATAGTTACTCAAAGAGAATAATTAATAATTATCCTTTGAAATTGAATTAGTGTTTTAATAGACATCACCGAAGCTGAATAACTAGAGGATAAAATTTTACTTTCTTTTTGTCCATGGCTCGGAAATGTTAAAATCTCGCCTTCCCCGAAATACATATTCACTTTCTCAAAGTGGAAAATTTCCGTAGAGGCTTTCCTTTTTTTTTTTTTAATGAAAATTGAAATTAAAACTTAAAAGGCACTGACTTAGAAGTTCTGTTGTCATTCCTTCACTTGATGAGTGGAATTCGTCTTGTTGTTGCATCCATGTTCAAAAGTGGGTGTTTCATTCCTGTACTATAGTGGTCCCCATTTTTCATAAACAAGGTATTGTAGTTCGATAGTTCCACAGAACATTTGAGGTCTGGAAGATTAAAAAATATATATTGCTAATTGACATTTTTTTTTCTCCGATTTATTTCAGATTTTGGAAGGAAGCGTAGAAGGAAATGCGCTGAAGATCACTTTTACGTCTGAAGAAAGGAAGGCAGGCCAGGTGTGGTGTTCTTTACTGTGATTTAGATTTGAATGAAATTTTATCAAATACAACCGAATTACGGGGTGTCATCTTTGCGTTCTCTTATTTCCAAGATAAATGTTTGTGGTTACAATTGACTTCAACCTTACGAAGGAGGGCGGACTATTGTCTACATTTACCATAAACAGACTTCCGTTTTCTCAGCGTACCTGATTGTGAAAACACTGATTTGAAAGAAACTTTGCGTTTGTCTTTAAAAATTTGGCGAGTGGCTCGCTTTCTTTATCGTCTTAAATGACATCCGAATTCCTGGTGAGCTTTTATGTGAAGGTGTCGTCGACTTCCAAGATGTTGTTAATTTGCCGTCGGGGTTCTTGCGTTTATCGTCGTTGTTTTGTAGGAAATGTACAAAGTTGTTGATCGCACCTGCTGAGTTATTATTGAGCTGACTATATATTTTGTTTGATCAGTTAATCGTTGCTATCGCCGTCCTGGTTTGCATAGATCACTATTTGATGGTGCAGGCGAAGGGCGTACAGTTGTTAACAAATGGTAAACACCACAGCGTACAGTATTGAGTTATGGATGCACGCGGGAGGTTGCTAAGCACGAAAGAAGCGTAAGAGTCGCTCGAGGCGATAGCCGAGAGCGACTCTAGCTTCTTGAGTGCTTAGCAAACCTCCCAAGTGCATCCATAACTCAATAGTGTACGCTGTGGTGTTTACCATTTGTTTTATAACATAACATTGATACTTTGTAGCTAAAGAGTTCCCTTTTATTTAACAAATCTTACGTGACCAGGAAAAACAATCGCGCGCGGAAAAATAGTCTTTGCATTTGCTCACGTCAGCAGCGTACACCCATGGGCAAATGGGGGACGCTAAAGTGACCAATCAGAGCGCGCGCTTTACTTTGGTTATGTTATAATAGTCATTGTTGAACGGCCAGAACAGAAATGGTTGTTATTTCTTTAGAAGAAATGTTAAAAGCTGTGAAATATTTACTGTATTTAAGATAAATATTTACTGTGTTTTGTAAATTAATCTTAAAGAGTAGACTTGAACTGGTTTGGTAGTGACATATATTTTATTAATTTATTGGCAGTTACATAGGACGGAAATAAAAATTAATGAATTATTTTTGTGTTGTAGAGTTTCCTTGAGATTGTAAGAGAAAGAGAGAAGAAAATAAAATGTCCAAGAAAGTAACGGCGTGGAAAGGAAGATGACGTTTGCTCAGATTCAGAAGTATCGCGTGCAAGAGTTTTTACGGTAGGTTGAAAGTGGTTTGGATTTGAACTTCAAATTGAATTTTATTAATCTATTGTGAGTTGAATATTATTTAATAAAGCAGCATTGAAGAAAATGTCTAATTGTTTGTTTTTTTATTTTATAGATGCCCTAAGAAATGACCATAGGAAAAATCAAGGGTCTGAACATCTGTTGTCATACCCATGTGTATAAAGACAGACATTTGCTTAGAATAAACGCATGCGTTTTGAAAAACTGTTTGTACCACAAAGTAGACAACTTATCGAAAGATTTAATTAAATACTTTGAAGAGTGGGTTAGGTGGGGGAGGCTGGATGGTTGAAATTAAAACTGTCTAAATAGAATGTAATCTTACTGTTATAATTTGGATATATCAACAAAGTCGAAATGGTAAAATGGCCACCGTAACGATTACAAAAGCTGACGTTTCGAGCGTTAGCCCTTCGTCGGAGCGAATAGAGGAATTGTGGAAATTAAAACTGTCTAAATAGAATGTAATCTTACTGTTATAATTTGGATATATCAACAAAGTCGAAATGGTAAAATGGCCACCGTAACGATTACAAAAGCTGACGTTTCGAGCGTTAGCCCTTCGTCGGAGCGAATAGAGGAATTGTGGGTTGTGTGTGCTTTTAAAGGCAGAAAATGGAGCTACGTTACTGGTGGCAACATGGCAACGAGAGATAGTGAGGGGAAGATTGTAATCGACATGTATATTAAAAGATTGTATTGTAATAGTGTACTGGAAAATTAAAACTAAAATTAGGGGTCGTTCCGTCCACAGAGATACAGTGTACCTGCCAAATAAAGACAAATCAACCAATTACTCATTTTATATTAATATTCCTTCCTAGCTGGATCTAGTAATAAATCAATTACTTTTAATTACAATCAAAATATAGCCACAAAATTCAAAATTTTCTTTCAACTATTCAAAAAATCTAGGTCAAAGGTTAAATACATTCTAAAACAACCAGCTTGACTTAACATGACATTCCTCATCAGAGTTTAGCGTTAATGTGCAGACCAAGTTAACAAATAATCCAGCAAGGTTTCGCTTTAATTTGTGCATCTTGTCCCTCGGTAATCAAGTAGCTGGCTTCTCCAACATTTCAGGGATAACACAAACGAAAATTAAGGCTAACAACTTACTCCAATTTACTCCCGATATTCATTTGAAAACTTGCAAGCAACCGTCATCAAGGCTACTTCACTTCTTAGACTTCGTCTTCGCTTCCTGATTTTCACCTGGAAGAAAAAGAGTTTATAAAATATATGACGAAATGGAAATTCTGATTCCAACGACAATAAAAAGTGAGTTAACTAATACAGAAAAGGTAACAGGTGCTGTTCACGCAAACCCTTCGCCCGCTTTGCAGGTTTGATCATTTGGCGCAATGATTTAGTGTAATTAAAATGAAATCTTCAAAGCAAAAGTTCAAATGAAACCTGGGTTGTGCAAATTTTCCATCACCATTGTTTTTCGTTCCCGGAAAAAAAAAAATGCGTTTGATATATATTAATAGGAAAGGATAAACTTTTCTGTGAAATAAGAACGATGTAAAACGAATGGTTGAAGGCTGAATATTGGCTAAGAAAATCACAAATCTGTGGAAATACCAAGACATTACAAGCAAACTGTTACCTTCCTCTCAGATGTCCTTTAGGTCCAACCCTCTTGCTTGAATTTCATGACGAGATGAGCTATTTAAAATTTCCTGGTTGGAGTACGCGACGAGGCTAGATTTTCATGACCAGACGTCTTGCTTTGAAGTGCGAGTGCTTCCTTAATCTGGAAATAAAAAAAGAAAAACATCACAATAATGAGCCCTGCCGATTTTACAAAGGAATACATTGCTACATGTAACATCATCGTCTCAAATGAGCATGTCTTAACAAAGAGGAGTGAATTTTCTCTTTTCGAAAGTGTCAGAAGATTACTCTGTACTCCATCAAGTGACTGTTCGGTGTTCATTAGGGAGACATACGCAGGAGTTCATCATGGGGGATTCCCCTATCAGCGCCTTCAGAAGGGCCTTTCTTCCCGCACCTTTTCTCTATGACAAACATGTCAGTGACACCTAACCAGTATCATAGAGTACATGCATTTACGCATAAACAGTCTAAAGTATCGTCTCCGAAGAAGGGCAATTTCCTGGTAAAAGACTAATAGGGATGTGCCGCTGATCGAAGTCGCGTTTTCACGACTGGATTGTCTCTAATGGAGCCGTATTAAGAGTTGTATCAAAAGAGTTACTAGAATCAGGGTTCGTACACTTTTTCAGGCCAAAGATTCAAGGACTTTTCGAGGCCTTTTCAAGGACTTTCCAGGACCCTACTTAGAAATTTCAAGGACTTTTTGTAATGACAATTTTACCTCAAAACCAAGAAAAATGTTTCTGTTAACAACTATGTTTTAGGTTTACCGATGTTGCAAAACAAAAGCAGATATTTTTCGATGTTGTTCAATAAAAAATCAAGGACTTTCAAGGACCCAAAACGAAATTCATGTACTTTCAAGGCCTTGAAATCGGCCTCCTGAAATTCAAGGGTTTTCAAGACGCGTACGAACCCTGTAGAATGGAGACGCACATTCTCAGGATTTTTTTTTCGGGGGGGGGGGGGGGGCAGGAACATTCCGGTTTAGAGGAATTAAAAAAAATTGACCTACTTAAAAGGCTTTAAAAAGTAGATATATAAACAGTTGGGATCGCGAAAATTTCATTTGCCCAAAAGTGACAAAGATGGGGTCTATAATTAGCCACAAAATAAACAAGAGGGTGCAAAAATAAAGCCCAAGTATTCCCTCCCCAGTATAGTCTACAATAGATGGAATTTATTTCACTAATTTACATCATTCCTCCACCAAGGGTTGGTTCAAGGGTTTCAAAAACGACTCACAAAAACAAGGTGAAATAAATCACGCCTGCACAAGCCTAGATTACTTTGGAAACCTAGCAATGAAAATTGCTCTACTCGAGAAAAAAAAAAAATTACTTCTATTAATTTTAATAAGAAACATCACTTGTGTAGTTAACAGTTCAGTGTGCATCCCAACATGATATTTGAATCCAGGAATACAAACAAGGAAATAATATCTCAATATTCAATCTTTATGGTAACTTTCAAATTGAATTGCACAATACTGGGTTGAATGCAAACAAACTCCTATTGTTTACAGGCATTTTTTTTATATTTGGCAAAGTGAGTGGAACTTTGCTGTATCAATCAAAGAGAATTCCTCACATAATCTCCAAGGGCAAGGGAAATATATTCACCCAATCAGACCACAAAATAATTAAAGACCAGAGCCTTACATAGCTTTTTACCTTTTTTCGTGGACCAAATCTTTGCATCTCAGAAAGAGATTTGTTAGGTGAAGGTGGCTCCACTCCAGATCAACTGTTAAGTGACCTGTCTCTTCTAAACAGTTCAAGATCCATTCAGCCCAGCAAGACAGTTTTCAGACACTTCTCTCTGTTGTTTGGGGACCAAGTCTTAGCATCCCAGATCAAGACTGAGGAAGAGACTATGTAGGTGAGGCCAACTCCGTTACAGGTCAGCTGTTAATCACCCACCTCTTGTACACAGTTCAAGATCCATTTAGTACAACAAGACAGTCCAGTTTCCGAAACAGTCTTCACACACTTCTCTTTGTTTTTTGGGGACCAATTCTTAGCATCCCAGACCAAGACTGAGGAAGAGACCATGCAGGTGAAGCCAACTCCATTACAGGTCAGCTGTTAGTCACCCACCTCTTGAACACAGTTTAAGATCCATTTAGCACAACAAGACAATCCAGTTTCCGAAACAGTTTTCACACACTTCTCTTTGTTTTTTGGGGACCAAGTCTTAGCATCCCAGATCAAGACTGAGGAAGAGACCATGCAGGTGAAGCCAACTCCATTACAGGTCAGCTGTTAGTCACCCACCTCTTGTACACAGTTCAAGATCCATTTAGTACAACAAGACAGTCCAGTTTCCAAAACAGTCTTCACACACTTCTCTTTGTTTTTTGGGGACCAAGTCTTAGCATCCCAGACCAAGACGGAGGAAGAGACTTTGCAGGTGAAGCCAACTCCATTACAGGTCAGCTGTTAGTCACCTATCTCATGTACACAGTTCAAGATCCTTTCAGTGCAGCAAGACAGTCTAGTTTCCGAAACAGTTTTCACACACTTCTCTTTGTTTTTTGGGGACCAAGTCTTAGCATCCCAGATCAAGACTGAGGAAGAGACTTTGTGGATGAAGCTGACTCCATTGCTGGTCAGCTGTTAGTCACCAATCTCTTGTATACAGTTCAATATCCATTTAGCCCCAGCAAGACAGTCCAGTCTTCAAAAGGCCCTGAAATGTAGCAAAAACAGTGCATTATGAGTTTAGCAAACAAAAAATGCATGCTGTTTTACCAGAAAACACAAGCAATTATCTCGCCTTTTCATGTCGGGAAATTCATGCCAAGTTATACTAACTCACAAATCAACTTAGACATAGTTCTTAAACTAGTTGGGAGTTTAAACATTAATTTCAAGTTCTTCCATTTACTTTTAGGTTACTGTTGTAATTTGCCTTAGAAGTGTACGAAGTCTGAGGTGATAATATTTCACCTAAATTTCCAAAATTTTTTAAGACAAGACAAAGCCCTTTACAACTTGAAGTATCATAGCTCAATTGGTAGAGCCTCGGTTTGGTATCACAAGAGTTGTGGATTTTAATGGCATCCTTTGCCAATTGCACAATTTGATGATTATACAGGGAAGATATGATCATTACTCTGAGTCAGTTGTAGATATTTGTTCCTGTGATTATCATAATTTTATTCACAAGAAAAATGGAAAACTAATCAAAAGAAAGTTTCTCTGGGATCAGAAGAATGATCTTATTTCCAAAGTGAATTGGTCATTATCACTGGTCATAATCTACCAGCAAAGCTGAGGACATGGGCGGAGGGGTTGGAGAGAGTGAGGAAGGAAAAGGAAACAGCCCAAGTTTGAGAGAGGGGGTCAGGCTTAAAATGAACCCCATTTGTTCCAACACATGATAAAGGGAACCAATTGATATCTTGTACAGTGCAAGAATCAAGCAGGGTTCTTTAGATACCGTATTTACCCATGTATAAGGTCCAACTTGTGTACAAGTCCAAGAACTGTAAACATAATAAAGTCCCAAAGTCGCCTTTGTTTTCTTTATCTGAGAACAGGGGTCACGAAATTTAAGACCTAAGACCTAAGACCCCTTGAAAACTAAGATCCCTCAGGTTCAAGATTTAGGTTTTTGCACTTGAAAAGCACCGTAAAACTAAGACCCCTGTTTGAATCCATGGCCAGTTACAGTGCAATTAAATAACCCTACTCTTGAATACAGTGAAAGGCCGTTTTGACTATCATGCTAGAAAATTTTGCTTTTGCAGCAAAGAAAAAATCAAAAGACCCTTAAAAAATGCACTCTGAACATTGAGCACTGTTGCATGGTTGGTTGCTTGACGGCTGTATAGGTTTTCAATCGTCTTCCAATGCCATTTATATACCATTGATGCAAATTGTAATTTGCACCAGGCTAAACATTTTCCTGAAAAACATCTGCCCAAAAATATGAATAAAGGCTGATAGTTTCGAAAGAAACTGTTTGGGGCTGCGTCAGTGGGGTTAACGAAATAATTTGGATATATCAACAAAGTTGAAATGGTAACTTGGCCACCGTAACGATTACAAAAGCTAATGTTTCGAGTGTTAGCCCTTCGTCGGAG
This sequence comes from Stylophora pistillata, assembly GCF_964205215.1. Classification (NCBI taxonomy): domain Eukaryota; kingdom Metazoa; phylum Cnidaria; class Anthozoa; order Scleractinia; family Pocilloporidae; genus Stylophora; species Stylophora pistillata. Next base: position 7,387,471 of record NC_142529.1, on the reverse strand, counting down.
CAAATAGAGGAATTGTGGGTTAAGCGTGCTTTTAAAGGTGGAAAATGGAGCTACGTTATTGGTGGGAAATATTCCAAAATATGAATACATGTAACCCATTTATCTCAGTATCCAAGTGAAATTGGATAATTGGAATCCTTGTAATGGAAGGAAAGAAATTAGCCATGCTACCAATTTCTACTAATTTTGGCATTACCGGTAATTAATAATTTTTGTAATCATTTCTTTGATAGACATCCTTCAAGCACTGCTGCGAAGCCTTAATTAGGCTATGAGGGCCATTTGCATCAGCCTTCTTTTGTTAGAAATAACAGGAACCTTAAGAAATTTGAAGCAATAAGTTCACTAAAGCAAAGCCTAGGAATCTTGCAAACAAAAACACAAGGAAAAGGTATTTGAAAAATAAGGTAATTGTATTATCTCATAAGGATAATAAAGTATTTAAAGAACAGCATCCACTGACGTTCAGTCCCTATTGTACATCAGGGAGAACGGTCTTTCCCAAATTCCTAACAGGTCTTGTGATAGCAAACAATTCTATGTATTGTGGTATGGGCGCCATACCAATGTTTAATTTTGCAGCTCAGTGGCCTGCATGTAAACACCTCAAGTAAAATTCACGATCTCCCAAGTTGTACAGCCTCCCAGTTAGCTCAGTTGGTTAGAGCACTGGACTGTTGTGCGGGAGGTCGAGGTCGATGGTTCGAGCCCCAGCCGGACCAACACTCAAGGTCTTAAAATAACTGAGGAGAATGTGTTACCTTCCTATAATATCAAGAAATGGATATACATTCTTGTCTTTTCAGATAAGGACGAATAAACCGTAAGTCCAGTCTCCTGCATCTATTAATTAGTTAATTTGGTTAGGCAGGGGACGTTAAGGAACCCACTCACGAGATTACTGTGATGTGGTCTGGCCTGTTTACTGGGAATTGGGGGGGAGGGGGCATCTTCAAATAAGTTTCCTTCGATTGTTTGTAAACTACTGATGCAGTCCGGCCAAAGTCCCCCGAAAAGTGTTGTGATGCGCATTTGATCATATCCACAGGTTAATTTGCACAATATAAATATTAAATATTAAATTATTAATTATTATTATCTCCTCCAGGTTGTACAGATCACCTTGGCTTCTTCTTTCTTTTAAAATATCCCGTACCCAAAAGTTTTTCAATGGGTCTTAGTTTTCGAGGGGTCTTAATTTTCGAGGGGTCTTAGTTTTCGAGGGGTCTAAGTCTTTGGTCTTAGGTTTCGTGACACCAATCCGAGACTGTATAAACAATGAAGTACGGGACTGTGCGGAAATCTTTCCGTCGACTGCCATAATTGAGAGCATAAATCTTAATATGCCTATACTGTTGTAAATACATCCTTAAACTGAACATAGATGTCATAAAAGCGAGAAAGTCTTACCTTGTTGGGTGCACACAAATCTTTCTGATCAAGGTCATCGCTTTTGCACTGACATGCACCTTGACCTCAGCCTGCAAACCAAGTGAGTTAAGTTAACTTAGGTTTACTTTGAAGTAATTTAACGTTCTGGGCCCTTAAAATAGAAAACATACCTACGCAAATCGCAGAACTGAGTCGATTCAGTTATCTTCTCTGGACACATTGCCCGGACATTGCATCATGGCCGCCATTACTGGCTGTTACTTGCAAAGGCTGATGGGACGTGTCAGATTTCTTCCGCCTTCATGGCCTCACTCCAGTGAGGGAAATACGAGAGAGACGAGCAAAATATTTCAGATGATAGAGTACGAAACGTTCGCATGCGGTGCATTTTAACCTAGCCTATATCTGGCGTCCAGTTAGTTAAGTGCAACTAGATTGTAAACGGTGTAATAGCAAGCGAAAAATGAGAGTGGCCTGGTTCAGGTCGCGAAACATTGTGGCTGACGTAATGCAAGAAAGATGCCAGTCTTGCCTTGGAAGGCTGCGTTGCGTGTACGTCCCTCAGAAGATGTTGTCCACGAGCAGAATTAAGCTTGGGGTCCCCGTAGGGGAGGGCAGGACTTTACCTCTTGGCGATGGACGTCGTCTTTTGTTTGCTATCTATAGCGTGATTTACTAGTGTCTCCAGACGCTTTGAGACGACCAATGTACCGGCTGTAAGCACGGAGGAATTAACAACTCGATTAACTGATCAGTATTGATATTCTAGAGGAAATAAGAACAGCATGGGAATAACCTTGATAGTCAGTCGCGCAGTTCGAAATATGAGTAATTCCTCACAAGTACAATTCAAAATTCTTTCATATTCCATTTATTTCATTCATATTCCATTTATTTTTCTAGGTCTTTCAAATCACGTATTAGAGAATGGAATGCGACAACAGACAACTCATGTTACACCTTAAATGCAAAGTAAGCATGACGATTTAACTTGCATAATAACATAACAAAAATAATTAGACAATCAATATACCATACACATAAACAATTTGATATTCTATGCAATTAGTTCCTTTCCACGAAATAACTATTTTTATTATGTTGTACTTGTTGGAAAAAACTAAACTATCCCACGCTGTAATCCACTCTACGTCCTTTTCTTCTTTGCAGGCTCAAACTTATGCGCCAATGCACATCGTTAAAATAAAAGAGCTCGAAAAGAGATCTAAAGTTGGACAAAGAAAGGATTGCATCCAGGTTCTTAAAGTATACCTACGATTTCACAAAAATACTACAATTCCTTGATCTTTCATTACAACAGATGTTCATTTTCTTTTGTAACTCGTGTTTCTGCCTTAGGAGTCGAAAAATGGTAATACATACATAGCTGCACAGGCCTCAAGAAAAAAATTACATCCTTTCTTAAATAAACCACTAAAAAAAGGTTTTGCCCTAAGGAAGCTTCTTTGAAAGTTTGATGTCTTTCCTAAACTCATTCAAAAGGGATCTTAAGTAAAAAATAAAACCTTCGCCTGTTAGCAAATGACAATTCTTAACCAAACAATATTACCCAAATATTCATCATTGTCACCACCTAATAAACCTGATCTAAGCGATAACTGCTTAGAATAACCTACCGGGATATCTCTAGGATATTCGGCTTTACCGGAGCCCTCCTGTTAATCACGCAATTCAACGCATTCCGTGATCGGTTATGGTCACAACACATATTGACGACAGCGTGACCAACCCAACATTACGTTATGTTACGAACGATTGCTTAAAACAACGATAGGGAAGGAAATACTTATGAAATCTAATTATTCAAGTTTAATTATCCTTAATCAACTTTTCCATATCGTACAACACATCCAACAAGCAGCCGACAGACCACCCTTGTGCTGGGCAGCCATCATAACACGGAGCCCCCCCTGCATTTGTAAGTTCTGGTAGACTACGCCATGGGGAGCTGGTTATCTCTACTTTGTGTCTTGCCAGGATGCTCTTTACACGCACAACGGCCAGTTCCAGTCCCTTTGGACCATGAAGTTTTTTAGCGAAATACAGCCGAGCTCTTAAGAAAGGACCTGTGCACCAGAGCCATTCCTACAAAATAACGATAAAAAGATTTGATTTCACTTTCAGATGTGGGTAATTTTATTATTTTAAAACGATTAATCTAAGTATTTTAATCTTGTTCGGTTCTAATTTTTCAATGCAGTAAAATATCATAGTGCCCCTTCTTTCGGACACCTCTTTTCTGGCGAAAAAACAATTGGGTCCACTTCTGAAGGGGTTCCTCTTTTAAAGAACATCTAATCCTTGAGTTTTCCCTAATCTACGTTTCTATTGTACTTATTTATTCCATACAGTGTCGTTGTCAAACAGCGCGTCACTTAATTTACAAGCCCGGCAAAGTTGCAAAAACTCCAGTTAACAAGACTGGTTCTCATGAGCCAAGAAGAGACTTCCCAAGTTTTTTTCATGACTTAATATTTAAGTACTTTTCTTTTTCCTCGCTACAAAGACGTTCAATCCATTCTTCACTTTCTCTATAACGCCCTCCTCCTTTAGGGCGGAGGGGGGGGGGGTGGGGAAGGGGTTGGGCAGCAAGCAGACATATAAACACAATGACACAGTGTTTATCTCGATTTATAGAAACAAATCCGTCTTACAAATATCCAATTATTGACTGACTCACCGGGCCTTGGTGATAAGCAAATCCCTTTGCACTCTTATATGAGGTGGAGTCTTGCGAGTTGTCATAAACTCCTTCATACGCCCAGTCACTGAAACAGAAAGAAGTAAAATCAACTTTAAAAAAAAATAACAAGGATAACCTTACAGGCAATCAACAGCAGTGAATAATACGCGTGGCACCCGCAGATTGGTACAACAAAGGCTATCATCCACCCACCCCTCGACTATGCTCTCTACCCTGCCTAATTCGTCTTCCATATTCCTTTACGCTTTTAGTGTTATACTGAGTGCGGAAGTTTTCATCACGTTTTTTTACGTTTTTGTTGTCACAGATGAATACGATTATGTTACCTGGGATCCAATGTAGCCATGCCTAGTGGACCCAGGAGAATTTCCTCCACCATGTCCAGACATTTCCACGCATGCTCAGGGTTAAACATCTCTGGAGCCTGAAATATAAGGGAAACACGCGGCAAATCAGGCTATATTCATTTATCGCACGTAACTGAACCACCTGTTTAATAAAAAAAAACCTTTTTCCCTAAGATCACCTTGGCATCCAAGATCTAAAGGTTAACTCTCCTCACATGTGACTATCTATTTACTTGTTAGCTATATTTGGGAATTTCTTTTCAATCAAGAAAATATCATAACACCTTAGCAAACCGTTTTTCAAATTCTCACTGAGTCACCTTCTTTGCAACGATGGTTTTAAATTATAAGGATTAATTAAGCCCTGGTTAAATCTTGAGGGCAACGGATGCAGCGAAGTAATACTGACAAGGATGTAACAGTTTATGGAGGTTTCGACTCATCGCAAGTTCCCCTTTTACCAGTTCATCCCCAACACGGCCAGTTGGCTCCATCAATTATAACAAGATTTCAAAGCGAACTGGTATAAGGAAGGGGAAAAATTGTTGTATAGCATTAGGAGACCTAGAAAAGATGAGGGCGAACTTGCTATGCGGCGAGACCTCCAAACACCGAACTTTTACTTACCACAACCATAGCCACACACAAATTAGGCCTGAACTGGTAATCAGTGAATCTGTGAGTAGCTCCTACAGTGTCTTTGTAAATTCCTCTTCTGTGCACCAGTTTGTCTTCATCCCCTTGTTGCTTTTTATCGTTAGGATCTTCAGGTATCCAGAAATGTTTCTCAAATGCATCCTGAATCTTCATGTTCCACTCCTTGTAAGATAACTCTACGGGAAAACCTTAAAAGGTGTAAAGTTACGCCTGTAAATGAAGCGAAAGTAGAGCTCCTATTCCGCTAATCAATTTTTCAATTAACTTGAAATAATTGATGTTAAAAGAAAATTTTAAGTTAAAGAATTACACCATGAAAAACTAACGTCTATCAACTCTCCGACCCCAAGAGTGACCAGCATTTCATTTCTATATCCTTGCATCCGGGTTTTGGCTTAACATCGCTCTGTGATTGGTCCAGAAAACTCGCGCCACCTACTCGACCAATCAGATTTAAAACCAATCGAAATTTTGACCCTCACGTTTTCCCAAGTTTCATGCAGGTTGTCTGCTTTAATTTGGAGTTCTAATTGGCTAATGATGACGTCAACCTTCGCTCCGATTGGTTGTTGTAATTACTTTGGTTTTGCTGTGACGAAACTCAAGTGAAAAACTACTCTAATACCGTGACATCCAAGGTTGATGACAAAGATACCCCTTTTAAATGCTTAAAATCCATTTAACGGAGAGTTTCATTGACAAACGGATGTATCAAGGAACTTTGCATGCAGTGAAGAATAAACATACCATCTTGAAGTTTTGAAACGCCCGCATATGGAAAGTTCTTTTGATCACACAAGTCAGCTAACCAGCGCACGGTTGACTTACAAAGACCCACTATCTCGACAGCGCTGCCGTCCCTAAAACACAGAGTATTCAACAAAATCAAGCTAAGAGCTACTCCAATTACTTTTTTCACTAGTTCAGCGAACTATTTCGACTCGAACAATTTGAATTTACTGTGCGATGTTCAACTCTTGAGAACTGACTGCCTGGAAAATTCTACCAGAAACAACGAGAAGCTTTCAAAGTGTGCACACTAAAGCTCCCACAACATGTAACATCTCCTTATAATATCTATGAATTATCGGCAAACAGGTAATGAGAATACTCAGACTTATCAGGTAGTTGGAACCTTGATCTAACTAATTTACAAGGAAATGTGTAGCAGCTAGTGGGAAGAATTCTCAGTAAAACCTCGGGAGTTAAAGGATGAAGACTTTGGGGATTAAATAACAGACCTTTAAATCCTATAGAGAGACCATCAAGAAGCACGAGATGAAAGCAAGTCACAAAGTTTTTAAAGTTGATATTTTTTCTAGGGGAAAGTAACCTTCTCTTCAGACACCAATCGAAATCATTCAAGCAACAGACTAAAAACAAAATAGGTCGGTTGTGAATTTTTTCCCCCCAGGACACGTTCCTTCCCCCATAAACATTAAGCATAGTATATACCTGGGAGTGGCAGGCACTCCAAAGTTTGCCGCCAAACGAGATTCACCAACTTTGTCCATCCATGTCCCAGCATTCCACTGGCTCCCACCATAGACAAACCCAGTTCTCTCTTGAACACCCACAGAGACGTTGAACCCTGCTTCATGCATGTGATTGTCCAGCTCGGACCCAGCTCCCCGCTCACGGAAACTGATACCGTTGAAATGGCGTTGCATCACTTCCTGTATCACGTCATATAGAGGCTGATCCTGCAAAAGAAACGGAAGGTAAGTTAAACGTATTCTTCCGGTTTGACGGGCAGTGTGACATCTACAAGACTGCAACCAAGAATGTGCATGCCTGCGAATTCGTTAAGATCATTAGAAATTGGAGTGAGATGATTTATGCGGCGTATTCGAGAGAAAGGTGAACATTTTACAGTTTTGCAGGTGAAAAAAAAAAGGTGTTTTAACAAAAAAGTTAGCTTAAAATGTATTTGACTTACCGTTTTGCCTGGCGGCTGCGGATCACAACAATCCGAGGGGAAGATCCTGGAGACTGGATCCGACAAGATCTTCAGTCCATCCGGGACAATGGAGCAATAATCCTGAATACACTGGAGCCACCACCACGGAGCGTCCCTACAATTATAACGGGGCTTGCGTCCGCCGTCCAACAGGTTGGGAATGAGGCCATGGCGGACACATCCGGCGAAGGCTAAGATATGATGTCTGCAATAGTCCAAGATTAGGAAAAATTGCGTCAACTTACCACAAGCTCAGAGCATATTTCGATCGAGTGTCGTAAAACCAGAACAAAAGTAATCTCGACAACTAATCAGAACAAAGGAAAAATATCAGGAGCCAACGAGAATCCATGATGAAAACAACCCAACTGCCTAAAGCGCGGGAAAACGCGGGTGACCAAGTCGCGATTGGATGTAGTTTGAAATCTGATTGCTTGAGGAATTGGCTGGAGTTTTACGGACAGGTTAGCTTTCACATAGCAAAACAAAGCAATTCCAGAGTAATTTTCGACACTCAGTTGAAAACTGCTAAAACAAATTCACATACGACAGATAAATGTGCTTCTTAACTTACGTACCTAGCATCCTGGTACCTGCCCGTTACAAGTAATAAACCTCTAAGTGCAATAAACGTATCTCTCCCCCAGCAGCGCATGAAACCAGAAGAAAAATGAGGCAAACCAGCCGCTAATGACATCAGAGTTGGCATCTCGGCCCCAGATGATGGACCATGGTACAGCTGGGGCGACAGAGCTGGAAGCGAGGCTGTCCGAGACAGGCCGACGAACTGGAGCGAGCCAAGTGAAAGGGCTTTGAGGAATGATGAGCCATTCTGAACAAAACTGAAAAAGGGAAAATTTTAGAGTTGCACAGAGGGAGAAGATACCACACGAAATGAACTTCAAAGCATCTTTAAGGCACCTAACAAAACTTCAAGAAAAAAAAAACAAACCTTGACATCTGGCCCCAAGCTCGATCCAGCAGTTTAAGATAAAGAGGGGTGATGATGGCGTCAAAGTAACACGGCACCAGATATCTTGGACATTCCTTGATCAGACTGAAAACCTTGTCAAGCCATACACCCAGCTACAGGTATAATCACAGCGGATACTATAAGGTATCATACAATTACAAAAACAAAGTCTTTGGAAGCTTTTATATGCCAAGTGCCAACTAAAGAACAAAATATTTTACAATCTTTGTATCTACATTGAATCATTATAACTGCAATTCAGAGTTCTTGCCTCAAACCTTAATACCCTAACATCAGCATGCACATTCTCCATATTGTTCTCTATACATTTCCTAAGGTGCTGACAAGGAGAATTTAGTTAACCACCAGGAGCTTCTTTAGCTGGTGATCATTCCCTTTATTCTCAAGAAATTCATGTAAGTTTGGGGTGATACTGTAAGCAGAAATTAAATGCTGTTCACGGACCTGTCTTGTGCCAACAAAAGGAAGAAGTCTTCCCACAACGTAATCCAACAACCAGTTTCCTTCTCGCAGATTTCTACACAGAGGGTGAGCGAGATCATCAAACTGACGGACATTGGCCAGTATTGATATTACACCTGTAGAAAATTCAAAAAAACAACAGAAAATAAACTGGGTGAGTTCCTAAAGAAACTGCGCCGCAGCGTCGGTAGGGGATATTAAAAGAAAATTTGGTTTCTTCATCGGAGTTGATAACGTAAACTGGCCATCGTAAAGAATTTCTTAAGCTGATGTTTCTAGCGTTAGCCCTTCGTTAGAATGAATGAAGGAATTGTGGATTGTCTGTGGTTTACATGCAGAAAGATGGTGCTGTATACTATTGGTGGGAACATGGTAAGGTTAAAAACACAAAAAGAATTTGTTAAATGAAAAGCATTCGTCGATACCGTGGTGATTAAGAGTGTTATTTAATTTTTTTTTTCTAGAGTTGTGGGGCCTTCCAAACTGCCTAGAAGTAGGGAAAGCCGCAGACTGTCGAAGCAACAAAAGGCAGTACCAAACAGTACAAAACAAAAAACAACAAAAAAAAAAAACAGATAAAAACTATACACAAAAATCAAAGTACCCCAAAGAGTGCAGAACCTCGCTCGCATCTCTGAGACAACACTTCCTTGATGCAAACTCTTACATTGAAATCGTTTGACACTACTCCACTTAAGATGGCTTTCTCTCAACAACTCGCTTAGTACATCAGGTTCAGCGGTCAGCGGTCAGCGGTCAGCGGTCAGCGGTCAGCGGTTAGCGGTCAGCGAAGATTGCGGAATTAAAAATGTAAAATGCCTCTTTTCTGACCTTATATTTATTTTCAATTAATATATGGTGGTCACCCAACTAGTTTAGCTCTTTAGTTATTTTGGGTGACCAGCGACTGTGTGTATTTTTAATTTATTTCTCGTTTAATTTGTAACTAAGGCAATTTCAAATAATCCTCGTCTTGTCTTACATAACCCAATAACATTCCTTTAATTGGAGAATAAACTCATAAACCGACCTTGCAACCCACAATAAACGAGAGGTCCTGTATCAGGCAGAACATACACTCCCCCACCATTACCATCATCTCGTTCTTCGGGATCTGCTCGGTACAGTACTCGATTTAGATCAGACAGCGACAGATTGGCGAGTATGGCGTCCAATTCATCAATCTTGTTGTAACTCTCTTGGCTCCCAGATCGTTTTTGGTACAAGTCCACTCCAAGCTGTCTAAAGGAACAGAAGAATAGAAAGAAAAACACCGAATATATAAAACGATCACTCAAACGGTGCAAAAAACCATCCCTATGAAGCAGCAAATAACTATGTGATCTCCGTCTGGCACTTACCTTAATTGACCTAGAGCATTCTTGACATTGGTTTCCATGGTGATATCAAATGCAATGACACTTCCCGGAGCGAAGTTATCAAAATATACTTCAAAAGTGTTGTTTCCTTTCTGTTCAGCACGGCATGTCTAAAGTGGAATAAAAAAGAAAGTTTCAATTTTCCAAGCACGCAAAGTCGATGACGATTGGATGCAGCAATTTTGTTTGGAACTTGTTGAGAATTACTGGCCTCTGGTTTGAGTGAAACGCTTGATAAGTTCTTTGGGTCAGTTATGAAGCCTTGCCGCAAATTTCACTCGCATTTGAAATTTTCGCTTGAAACAAGTATGAAAACTTAATAAAAACTGTACTTGGATTTTATTATTGCAAGCTCTTGAGTACACGGGTCTACTATGCATCTATGATGCGTCTAGTATTGGAGTATAGTATGCGTATAGTATGCGTATAGTATGCGTATAGTATGCGAATAGCATGTGTCTGGTCTCTGAAGGAAGGTCGGTGTGACCTTTCCAATAGTCTTACCTTCGCCTCGTGGAGCGGAACATGCCTCTGGAGCAGCACTTCATGTGACTGAAGTCCATTAATAAACGCAGCATCTTTACTAAACTCACCAGCATCTTGCTTCTTTAGCAACATAGCTTCAAAAATGATTTCGTTGATCTCACCTACCATGTGAAAATTATAAATATCAAAAAACACATGTAGACCTTATGTAAAATAGACAAAATAACTAGAGAGAGGGTTTGCCTGATGATTTCTTCTCAGACACGGCCTTTGAGCCCAAGTTGTTCAAATGTAAGGTAAATTCAAATTCCAAATGCCGGAGGGGCGGGGACGTAGGCGTAGGTTCGGGCCTTCCACTGACAGTCGATAAGTACATATTACTGCCTAATATTGAAGCGTTTTTGTTGATGTTGGTGGCACATTTTAGAATCTTCTCTGAGGTGTTCTCAATAAACCAAACATTACACCCATGCCTGTTGGATAAGGAGTACCTATAGCCAGCTTGGCACATATCTCATATGGAACACGTTAAATAATAATTAATACTGTACATAGTAGTTATTTATCAATGTGACTGACCTGGTATGTTAAGAGGTGGAATACCACTCATATGAATCTTCTGCCTGTCCTTTGTGGGTTGAAGATGCTCAGAGGGGTGGTGGAAAGCAGAATGTGCGACTAAAACGACAGTCTTTCTTTTGTCTGGGCAGTGCCTGGTAATGGCGTGAACATCATGGTGAATCTGGTCCACATACACCTGGAAAATAAAGTCAAAACTCACTCAATGGAAAAATTGTTTATGCAGGGTCCTTCTAACTTTTTGATAAAACAGAGGTTAAAATTAACGTCTTCAGTCCCAGAAGAAAAATATTAAAACGTCTACAAGAAAAGATGTGTTGAAAATAAAGAAGAAAAAAACAAGGAAATGTTAAAAATAGATTCCATATGTTGCCATGCGTCTGTTCAGTTACAGATCAAAGATGACGTCAAAATGCAATAAGACCCAAAAAAAAAAAGTGGCTATGGCAAACTTTGTACCTGCGTGTATCCTTCTTCACCGAGCCACCTGTGCAGTTCATTGATGGCTCTTTTAGCCAACATAATACCATCACTCTCTTTTACAAATGCTGCTTTTTTAAGTTTAGAGTTCTCATTTGGCCAAGACAAGTACAAGCGATCTTCTTTTACAACATGGATCTAAAATAAAATTTAAACATACACTCAGGAACTATCTTACAAATCTTTGACGATGAAAATTAAGATATCTTCAGGATAATGCAATGTTGCTTAATGAAATGTAAGGAACGTATTTGCATAATTATTATATGTCATCATAAGCACCTGTTTTCTTCCTTCTCCCAAGTTCTTTTGCTTCTCAATTTTTCTCCTTTCTTCTAAATTGTTTTTATCTTCTCTTTGCACATTACCCACCTATCCTTCAAGTGTTTGGCTGTCATATTCTCTTTGTTCACTTTCTGTGATCTTCCTTTTCAATCCACCAAAAACCGCACCTATTATCATAGAAAATTTAACTTACATGGTGAGGTACCAGTTCATCATATCCTCTTGAACTGCCTGTAGCACAACATGCCATTGATACCAAAGCTGAACTGGCAATTGAGTCATAGACCGATCGCACCTGAGAAAAAAAATAGTAATGTCATTTTACAAAATTAATATAACTTTTTTCTTGTGATGCTTTTCCAAGAAAATAAACTAAAGAGAAGAGTTCACTAATATTAACTGTTTGACCCCTAGAGATAAAAACCTCCTGGGATACTAATGGATAAACTCACAGGGTTACTTTACTTTCTCTACATTGAACTCTCCTTGGGATATAAATACCGGTCTGCCTGTGGCTGCATTCATCAAAATGCATTCACCCAAACAACACGACGGATGTAAGAGGTTTGGAGGGATATAAGATGCTTAAGATTCAGTTAATGTATTTATTTGATTAAGAGTCTTACACCTCAAATAAGTGCCCACCCTGTAGGTGGGTACCTAAATTCACTGTCTATTGGTACATCTTACATTTTGCTGTAATTAATTTTTTTGTTGCAGAATAAAGTTACTACCTGCTGAAAATGGTGAAAATTGAATACCAGTAGGTGCCCATAGACTCAAATAAATGCCGTCTCTCAAGGTCCAAACATTAAATATGTGCCCAGGGTGCTCAGACTAACTCTAACTTCTTGGGTGGTGCTCTTAATCAAACTCACAGCTGACACATAAACCAGCTGTTTTACAAATCATTTCCAGGTACAGTTTGATTGCAGTTACAAGAAAAAAATCCCTCTGTGAACACACATGTCACAAGTGTACACAAAGGGGATGTGGAGCACTTGCTCATCACAGAACTTAATTGTTTAAATAAATTTACCAACTAATTTTTAATATCATATAATTACTGGTACTTCAGTGAGCTAATTTTACTTTATTATTTATCTTCAACTACCTCAAATGGAGAAGGGTTATCATGTGTAACATCCATAAACAGAGCATGTGCAATGATGGGCACTAAAGGCTTCACAGCTGATGGGTGCATAAAGGCACCCACAGTTTCACCCCCATACAGGTAAATCAGTCGGCCTTCCTCATGTGGGTCGTGAGCATTTAGGGCTTCTGTTTGGGAAATAAACAAACCAAAACGTTACAGATTAAAGAAATGAGAACTCAGAGTGGCCAGGAACAAATATTTTGGAGCAGAGTAGATACATAATATATATAACAACTTAAAAAAGTTAAAATATGTTTGTTACAGTTCCCAGTACAAATTATCCTATCTTTCCAAAATATTTTCAGTTAGGTGACCTTACTTACATGTAGTAAAACCTTTACACCCTAACATCAGTATACATATTCTCCATACTGTTCTCTATACATTTCCTAAGCTGTTGACAAGGAGAACTTGTTCAACAATCAAGTTGAGCTTTTTAATTAGGTGATCATTTCTTTAATTCTTAAGAACTTAACATTTGGTTCAGGAGTGATACATACAGCAGGGAGAAATTAGAGTCATTCAGGTCAGGGGGTTAAATAGACATCAACAGCTAAATTCTCACCTCTTATAAGTGATGTGATCCCCAGTCGGTTCACAAAAATATTGTCAGTGGCTTCAGAACCAGTGAACAATTCTGCCGTAACATACAGGTCAGGTTTCACTTGCCTTGCTGCATCTACAAAGTACTGCAAATAAATTTGACATTTTAAGGGGAAAAAATTATCCAATCTTTCCCTACAAGACTGGTCTTGGTGCACCCAGGCAGTTCACAACAGTTTTTGGGAAGAGGTTGGGAGTCATCCCCCAGTGTCTCTCGATCTTTCTCTACTCACGCCTCATGAATGAGGCATGAGTAGTCCAGTGGTCAGTGCACTGGATTCTGGGTCAGACAACCCAGGTTCAAGTCCTGGCTGGAGCTTGACGTTGTGTCCTTAAGCAAGATGCTTCACTCACATTGCTTCGTCTTCTCAGATAAGATGAAAGGCCGGAGGTCCTGTCTCTTGCATCTGTCAATTAGTTAATTTGGTTAGGCCGGGGACATTAAAGAACCCACATCACGAGATTACTGCGAGGTGGTCTGGCCTGTTTACTGGGAATTGGGGGGTGGGGGCATCTGTAAAATTTCTCTTTTGTTGATTGTTAATTGCTACTGGCAGTCTGAAAAAGTCTCCTGCACAGTGTTGTAAAGTGCATTAGATCATTACATGGTAAATGTGCTATAGAAATTGATAAAATTATTATTACTATAAAATTAATTTATTATTATTATTATCATTTAATGATTTAAAATATGGTTCACTTACCTCTGCCACATGAAGTGGTGTACTGTGGCAATTGTCAAGACGAATGCCATCAAATAACCTAAAATAACAGAGTCATTGTCAAAGATATCTACACTTGAAGCATACTCATGGACCTGCAGATTTCACTAAGCACTGACTGAGAAAGAGGCAATTTCTAGCCAATATTAAGTGGCCATTGTCCATAAAAACAAAGATAGTCTTAAGTTGTTAGAGTGGAAGTCGTTTCAAGTATTAATACATCATATCAATAATTATGCAATTAAACAAATTAGTCATATGTAATAACCTGGACATTGCAGGTGAAATAAAGTTTTCATTTGAGCACTTGTTTACGGCTGTTTCTGCTTTTTTTTTTTTTAAGTCAGGGACTTACACTTGTTGCATAAGGTTTGTTTGACAGAAAGAAACTTCAAGAGGAGACTAAAAGACAAAACAGAGACTATACATTGCTGGCCTTTATCTCACCTTGCACAAATCTGTGTATACTGTAACATGAAATCCCAAAGAAAGGGTGCGTCCTCTGTTCCTTTACCATATCGAAGTTTTACACTGTCACCCCATGCTATTACTTCGCGACGGAGATAGACAAGTGATCCTGGTGCAGCAAAGTCCTTCAGAGGGTCACCCCCCATTATCCATCCAGGATGGGCCATGCAAAACTTTGCTTTGTCTGAATACATGAGCTTCTCCTCTTCTTCTACAGTATCACAGTCCCCAGGTGTTGTGAAATAACTGGCAATAAAGCACAAGAGATAACAATAGACTCAGGCTGAACTCAACAACTTTTTACATTATCATTGTTAGTTGTACTCGCTGCAATTACAGTAGGTGCATTGGACCAGAAGTTTCATTTTTGCCTCTTTCATTTTGGCAGGAATGCAATGTTGTTACCTCAAGCATCCGAATTCAGGCCTTTGGTCTTTCAAGCCTATAACAGCCTATCACTGTGAAAGTTTACTTAGGTTTCCACATATATTATAACTGGGAGTTTAGAAGTCTTGAAACCTTGAATCTGAGTGCCCAGTTGCACTTTGTAAGTAGTCCAGCTTTTTCTATTGCAGACTTTGTTCCAGCTCTTTTTCCATGCCACTCATGGCAAAGCATTGAAAGCACACTGTCAGAAAAAATCCTTAAGTTATCTACTGGTCTACCGTAGGTTGGTCCATGTGGGTAAAAAAGTGTGCCTTCGGTTTCTGAGTAGGGCCCTTGACCTTTGGCCTTTAGCTGCACGTAAGACTTTGGGTACAGTATTTTCCCTTACAGACTGCTTGCCCAGTAAATTAGATTGGGGTTGGGGTTATGTGTACTTCATTAACCTCTCAGTGAAACCCTCAGTAGTCTTTACTAGGGACCTAATAAGCAACCACAACGGTGACGGCAACGAGGACGTGGAAAAACAAGAGATCTAAATGGCAGAACAATAGCTCAGCACGTGCGTTTTGAAACTTTGTACATTTCTTAGCCGTCCTATGAAAAACAACAACGTGAAATCACCAAAGTTTGCGTCGTCTGCGAACCGAAACCACAACAGCAAGTTATTTTAATTTTCATTTGGAACTCAACCCTACTTTTATACATCATACTGAAGTTGAGCTGTGGCGCCGTATGAGACAGTAAGCTCCTGCAGCCATGTTTGAAATTCTAACTAAGAGTAGAAATTCATTTTTTAATCGGAGTCTTCCTTGGTGTTGCCGTCCTGACTGCTTAAGGTCCCTATTGTCTAGGAAGTCCTCAACAGAGATGTAAGCTTTTATTATTATTCCATACAGTTGTTAACTTAAACAACAAATTTACAAATTCCTAGCAATGTAAACTTACGTTGTCACCAAAGGACATGTTCTTTTAACTCTTGGATGTCTTGGTCCATGCCCAGCAAGACGTTCATAGCGCACAGTATTTTGGACACTTTGGATGGCAGATTCGATATGATCAGCAACTTTCTTGTTTTTGACTGTGTCATTAAGGTTGTTGAGATGTGCTTTAAAGTCCTCGCTACACAAATGCAGCCGTTGTTTTTCATCCAAGGCATCAGAGCTTATGAAGTTACAACAACATAAAATCAGTTAAAATACCTGAAAAGAACAATCTTTATTTCCAACCACCAATCTTTTTGTCACCTCTTTTTAATTTTGTGAAATTTTTTTAGTTGTAAGTGATTTGTCTTGTTGTATACTGTCTGAGGATTTCTCAACCAACACAACAAAATTTTCATGCTCTGTTTGATGGGTCAAACTTTTTGTATGCATTCGGTTTTTGAGTCTACTGAATTTTAACACAGGTATGCACTGTATAAGTTTGTCTTCTCTGATACTTTTAATGTTCCATGAATAATATTATGTACATGCACATATTATGGCATTATGCAATTTAGAATTTCAGTTTAGGTGTAATGTTACAGTTTCAAGTCCAACTGCAAGTAGTGAAGGAACATTGAGTAGAAATTACATATTATATTCATAATTATCATTATTGTTAGTACTAGTGATAAAACTGTAAGTAAAGTCAGTATTTAGGTCTGGTACAGTAACTGTAAGTCAGAATTAAACTCGCTGAGAAATATTGATTAAAAAAAAAGATGTATTTACCGTTCTCTGTTAAACTTTTCAACAGCCTTTACCATATCAACAGTTGCTGAGAAGCGTTCATAAGATGAATCTTCTGTCAATTCAAGCGGTTTCTCATCTTCTTTTAAAGAGCCACTGCCTGGTTTTTTTACCTTCAGTATGGTATTACGGAACTGATCAACTGCCTTTGCGACATCCACACTGAATAACTCCCATAGCCGTAGCTTTGGCAAGACCTTGTGTCTGACATAAAAAAAAAGTCTTAATATCTAATTGTGACATAATTTTGGTGGTAAATACCTTTTTCTTGAATATAGAGTTGTTATAATTTTTATAATAAAGGATTCACACAAAACTTGTTGACAGGTAACTTCTCCTAACATTTCAATGTTTGCACCAGCAAACAGGTAACGAGAATTGACGAACTCGTCAGCAAGATGTACAGTGCTATCACAAAGTGAAACCAAGTTATCTTAGCTGACTGATTGAAGAGGAATATAGCTAGGAAGAAAGAATTATTATAGAGTTATAACCCTTCAACTTATAAGATCTCATTGTGAGTTCTCCCCTTCTAGCTACTACACATTTCCTTTTGAATAAGTTAAAAGAATTTGGTGTTAGATCAGGATAACAACTTCTACCTGGTTCATGATCAAGTACGTATTCTCGTTACCTGTTTGCTGTATAATTCATGGTTATTATAGGGAGAGGTTACATGTTAATCACTACCGGGAATGGAAGGGTAAAAAGAAAGTCTAAATCCCACAGGGATCAACGAACACTTTTCATTCCACTAATTTATTCATGTTTTTCTCATTGCAATGTTCCAACCAATAATGTAGCTCCATTTTCTGCCTTTAAAAGCACATACAACCCACAATTCCTCTATTCACTCCAATGAAGGGCTAACGCTCAAAACGTCAGCTTTTGTAATCATTACGGTGGCCAATTTACCATTTCAACTTTGTTGATATATCCAAATTATTTTGTTACCCCCACCGACGCAGCCCCTAACAGTTTCTTTAGAAACTATCAGCCTTTAAAGAGAAACAACTCTCCTTAAACTTACCGTAAAATATCACCAATTCTATGTATATGCTCTTCACAGTTCACTTCCGCAGGCAAACCATCTGCAGCCCACACCCCATCAGCTACTTGACAGGTGAAATGCCACAAGGCACGATCCAATAAAAATGCGGGTTTGAGATGAGGAGAGTTATCCAAGTTGTAAGAGCATTCTGGATGATCCCATAACCACGGAGAGTTATTTGCTGTGTGATTCAGAACTATGTCCACTATAGACATCACCTTCCACTCACTGCGCATCTTGTCAAGGATATCCTTAGAGAAAGGTTCATAAGAAAGATAAGCCCTTTAAGCCATAGACACATGATTGCCCTTGGCTGAACCTTTAACCCCCATGAGTGACCAAGACATAATTTCTCCTTACAATATCAACATTACATCAAACACACTACTGATAAAGAAGTAAATCAATTGAGAGATCATTGGCTGATCCAATACCAAATTCTCATAACTTATATCCTAAGAATTGTATGGCAGACAGTAAGGAGAATTACTGATGAAAACTTGGGAGTGAAAGGGTCAATTAATAAATTGTAATCAGTAAATGGTTTGAACCCAGGGGTGACATGTGAAAGTGTTGTGTGATCGTCCGGGTGAGTGTAGTCCTGAGAAAGACTGATGTCCATGATAGTGACTGACATTTCGACAACCTGTGCAGAAGTCATCATCAGACCCTGATGATGACTTCCGCACAGGTTATTTTTGAAACGCCTGAGTCCCCACCACTGACAACAGTCCTTCTCAAAACTACACTCACCCAGACAATCACACTACACTTTCACAAATTGTAATCAATGAAATACTATGTGCTAAATTCAATTACTTTGACTCCATCAAAAGAAGCATTCTTTTTTCCAGGTGAATGGAAAGCAGCATTGAGGCTGAGTTGATCTGATAGAGAATAGGAAGAGTTTGACTTTCCTAATTGTTGTATTGGCGTAAAGTGAATCATGTTGTAGCCAGTTTCTTTGGTTACCTGAGAGATCAAAGCAAGTAAAAAAATTATTGATCAATCAGCTTACAAAATCCAGAATACTTCATTAAAAAAAGTATTTAATAGTAATATTACAATATGTATTAAAAATAGGTATTACTTATAATAATATGATAAAATAAATAGGGAGTTCATCAACTTCTTCCCTTGAATGGGATGTTACTCCATTGTATTGCACCATGCATCCTTAAGAAAGAAGCATTTGTCTCCCAAAAGGAAGCAACATATCTCCCAAGTAGTAACTTGCTACAGAACACCTTTAAACGACCTTCCCCAGGAATTAACCAGGGAAAATTTGATCCACAGTTCTAGGCACATTTGTTCAAAAGGCAGCAGCAATGATCAAGGATTAAAAGTTTAACTTTCCCTTCATTTCTCTTAAAATAAAGGTATATTTACCTTAGGCTGTATAATGTAAATTAATTAATGTAGGGTATAAATAACTGTTGTTCAGGGCTTGACACTAACTTTTCAACTTACTAGCCAAGTGGCTAGAGACAACTCAGATGTTGCAACAATTTCAGTTTGTTTACTAGCCAAACTGGCTAGTGGAAATTGAAAACCACTAGCCAAAACCAAATTTCTACTAGACTGTGGTTAGTTGGCTACCGTTAATGTCAAGCCTGGTTGTTGTTGCTGTCGTTGTTAGTGTAAGATGAACTTGAAGGAAAAATGTAAAGAATAGCTGTTATTACAGTTGAGCCCACGTTACAGCGGTATTAGTTCCAGAGGGCGCGAAAGCGAGGCTTTCGGGTCAATCTTTCAGGAGAAACCAAGCACCTAATGAGAAAAATTCGAGAAAAATAATTACGAGTTCCCCTCCAGATTTTTCATTTTTCTCACAAGAAGAGAGGCTACAATTTCTCAGTGGAAACTGTCCTCGTCATTTAACAAAGCCTAGGCTGAGAACGTGGCTTTCATACCGTGTAGGAACAGCAAAAGATGGTTGTGCTTCGAGTGACGCCAACAAACGTGAACTAATGCACAGGTGAGCGGTAGGATGTGTGATCGTTCCTCCTGCCTAATATTCGTACAGCAATAACAGTATTTTTTTCTCTCTTTTAAATGTATATAACGTTATCTTTTTTTGTAGAATTTTAAGTTACATAAAAAATGGATGGGAAAACAATTTCACCGAAAGTTGGAAACACTTAGCATCTGACTCAAGAAATAATGATGATGTTTCCTCCTCCAGCACGAGTTTTCTGAACACTTCGTACAAGTTTCCACAAGCTGCAAACTGGTGTCCCATCCAGAGTGCTGAATTTCCACCGTTCACAATTGAGAACACGATGAATTACTTTATTGAGAGAAAATCGGGAGATAATGAAGGCAATAAAGACTATAACAATTTGAATAGTAAGGCTTTTGGACTATTCAGACATGGTCACGTACAAAATATCGAAGTTGGCACGAGTGAAAATGGAGACATGATCCATATAAAAGGTGAATGTCTGCCAGAGATGAAAAAGAATTTGAAGTACAAGCTCAATGTTACCATGGTCAATTCAGAAGAGGAAGCTGATGAGATCACCTGTGCTTGTTGCAGTCCATGCCCAGCAGGAAGAGGTCCATAATTTCGCCTCTTGTAAACACCTTGCCGCTTTATGTTCCTCCGGTGAAAAACTGAATCTTGTAGGAACAGATCCACTTTTCAGATATTGTTTTCCTCCCACACAACACTTAAAAAAATCTTCAGAAAAGTGCTGACTGCAGAGGTAAGAATGTTTCGACACAGGAGGGTCTTTTCTCTTCATTCTAAGCAACCAGGTTTGAAGAAGCTTAGCGCTGTTTATAGGTAAAGAATGCCACGACAATTTTGAACATTCTGGCTTATTACTTCTGTTAACACATCCATAAGCGATGCAGTGCCTCACCATGATTTTCACAACAGAATTAGGCCGGATGAACTACCAGCTCTGCAATCACAAACGAAGAAAACACTCCACAGGTCAAATTGTCACACGAGTGTTTGTTGAGGTGATTCCAGTTGACCCGAAAACCTCGCTTTTGCGCACTCTGTAACTAATACCGCTGTACTGTGGGCTCAACTGTAATAACAGCTATCAAAACTGTTAGCAAAGCTACACATCTAAACCAAAATTGTTGTCTAACCCTTGGTTAGCTTAATTGCACTTTTAACAACCCAGCCCTGTATACTAGGTATCTCATCCACTGCATTATACATGTATGACTGAGTACAAACCCTAAGTCGGTCACTCCACTCCTCCAGTGGTCCTAAACTCTTGGAGAGCACAGTCTGTAAGCTTACACACTCTAAAGGGATGGTCTCTGAACTGTTTACTTTTAAAACTGGATCCACTGAGAAATAACCTGATGTTGTCCTTTTCTCTCTAAATCAAAAACAAGATAAAAAGAAGCAAAGTAAGGTTTGGTGCATATATAGGTAAAGGTAAAAAATTCAATCCTACTGACACGTCAGCCAACACATCAGCCAACACACTAGTGACACAACCAACACACTACCAACATGTCAGCTGACACACTACTGACATGTCAGCCAACACATCAGCCAACACACTAACATACCACCAACACACTACCAACGCATCAGCCGACACACTACCGAAACAATGGTAAGATCAACTGACATGTCGGCCAACATGTCGGCCTACGCATTGGCCAACACACTACCAGCTAAATCTGCTTTACTGGAAATTAAAAAATTTTAGTGGTGAGTTTTTGAGGTATATACCATATTTAGAAAATAACTTCCTAACAATTCTGTCTTTAGGAATACTATGAGTTCTTGAAAAAAGGAAAATTCCAAGAAACAGCACTCCATATTGTTTATCATCAGTTCAAACTTTGATTATTAACTTATCAAGTGAGTGAGGTTGACTGGGAAAAACTCTTTTTAAACTTGAAATTCTTCTCTGAATACAATCAGTGTTTGAAAGTATCATATCTGTACCACCCTATCCAAGTTGTAAGTACCCCCCCTGCCAGCCTGAACATCCCATGCACTTGACTTCATTCTTTTAAGTTTCACATGATATGATCAACCTTTTTCTTCTCATTCTTAAATACACTACCTAGCAAAAAAAAAAAAAAACAAAGGTGAGAATGGAAAAACTTATCAGCTAGTGGGTATCGACCCGATATACATGCAAAACCAAAAATTATCTTGAATGAATTTCTATAAAAGATATAGTAGCTGAAAAGGAAAATTAACAGGGTTAAGACTTAATCATGTAAAGTTAAACATTTATCTATAATTCTCATGAGTCAGACCAAGATAGTATTTCTCCTTTCAACATCAATACAAAATCAAGTAGACAAGTGTTAAAGAGTACAGAAAAATATAAACTAGGGGATTACAGTCGAACCTCGATTATCCAGACTATTCAATTATCTGGACTTTTTCCTCTGGTCCCAATTGTTTTCATGAATATTAATTAGTTGTGATCTCGAAAACTCAAGAGTCACAAAAAGCCCAATAATCCTTTCAAAAGACTGTTGAAACAGCGTATTATCCTGTGCGCTTTTCAAAATTCACAAGTGCGACGAGACAAAGAAATGTTCTGAAGAATTATTTGTAAATACAGAGAGGCTGTGTAGATATCACAATAGCCCATTTCCAAATTACCCTTGGTCTCTTTTTCAAAACGAGGCCTGGTGCTCAACCATTCTTGTGAAAATGAGTTTAATTTGCATGTGAATGAAAACTTATTACCATATGAAAGGATGAGCACTAAGACTCATTTTGAAAATGAGGCCAAGGGTAATTAGGAAATGGACTATTGAAATGATGTTTTCTTTACTGTATACCTTTTGTTTACATTTCTATCTCATTAATATTCATATTTTTGATTATCCGGACTCTCGATTATCCAGACTATTTACCAAGGTCCCAACAAGTCCGGATAATCGAGGTTCGGCTGTATTAGTTGATCCAATACCAAGTTCTCCACACTAAAAAAGTAAGAATTGTATATAACAGACAGTAAGGAGAATTACTAGTGAGATCGTAAGAGTAGAAGAATTGAAGCAAGACTGGCTTTCTTACTCTTTTCCTTTGTGTTCACCATCTTTATAAACAACATAGAAATGAAATGATCCTGCAGTATCGGCTATGATATCTGCGTATCTATCAGCATCATCGCATTCCTGTCCAGGTGGGCAAGTCCATATCAATTCTGTGTACTTTTTTCTATCAAATGAATGCTGGTTGGATGGTGGGTGGTTGCAAAGTAGGTGCACATTGTACGGTTGTAATGAAGGACCCAATGTGAAGCGCAGAGTCCATCCTTATAAGGAAAAAAACATTTACAAACTTAGCTCTTCCACAGTACAGAATTGCTCAGGTATAATAATAATAATAATAATAATAATAATAATAATAATAATAATAAACAGTTTAACGAGGAGAAACACTTAGCTAGAAGCTATAGTTTACAGGTTTTCCATGAAACAACTTAAACAAATAATTCAAATTGAAAATAACTTTGTTAAGAATCCCAACTGGCCAAAGGCAAACCAATTGGCTATATTACAAGCATGGGCAAGGATTTGAAACTCGGGGCTACCGTGAAACAAATCCAAGTAGTGGGCAGGGCGGGACTTGAACCCAGGAGCGACAGATTGCAAGTCCAACACGCTAACCACTCGACCATACTGCCTTCTATACAGATGAGTACTAAATAACTAAATGAGTTACTTTTCATAAAGAAATGATTCAACCACTTTAAAAAACAATTGTTTTCCCAGAGAAGAAAAAGTGACTTAAAGTATGTGATCATGCAAATTATCAGGCATACGCTAGTGAAGCAAAATATACTATGAATTAAGGGATTTGAATGGGAGGAAAATGCTATGGCCTTCAGTTGCACTCTCTCAATTTGTAGTCGAACCATTTTAGTTTTCTGAATTTTCCAACAACCGTAAAATTCTCCTCTACTCCGCCAACGAGGTTACCAATTTGTGAACAAGTGACCAACGGTTACCAAAGACCCCTGAAATTTTTTTTACTCTCCATGTTCATTAGATTCTGATCCAGTCAAGTTGTAACTGAGAATAAAGGTGACATTAATTCCTTACCAGTTCTGAATAATTCAGTTTGAATTGAATTGAAAATGCAGTTAGAGATTTTTTAATCTTGAGAGAAAGCTCTGATCCTGTTTCTAAACTAGTTGGGTTAACTCATTCACATCTCTGAATTTATAATGAGCACAGATGACCCTAATCAATATCATTTATGTCACGCATTAGGTAAAGAGTAAATTACTATATAAATCTGCTTGCTCTTTCACTTATAGTTAACTGGTTTTTTTTTTGTTTTGGATAGTTACTTTCATGTAAATTGTAACTAATTGATCAGAGTAGAAGTTTTAATTAACTCAGTGATAAAATAAAAACAAGAAAATGTATAGAAGCATAAAACGTGCGGTGCAAATTGAATAAATTGGAAAAATACGAAAAGGCAACCAATATCTGGCCTATTTAAAGATGTACATAACTTCAGTGCCAATAACTATGTTTGTATTCTATGTTTGCACGAGACCATCCAATCTAAAACACGAAAATCAAACCTTTCAAAAGATTCCTTAGAACAGTGTGTATAAAAGACGAGACTAGAAGCCAAATCCACCCACATTCATCACAATTTTTCTTTTGTGTGTTTACCAGGGTGTAACAGAACACTTGGCGTGGGAATTTTACCGGGAACTTTGATCACGATAATACATTTTCCAATTTTCGCTCTTCCGTAAAGAGTAAAAAAGTTTTGATGGCAAAAATATAGCATGGAAATGTTACAACTTGTATAAAGACAGTTTTTCGGCCCAGTTTTTCTGAGAAAACATCATTTTGCCGAGAAATATGGAGAAATCAGCTGTTTAGAAATGCAAGTTTTGCGCTTCACATACTTTGCTGTCATCCCACTTTGAAAAACAGATACAAATCTGTCAACAGATTTGAAAATCTCCCCAGCATTGGTGATTTGTAAAGCACCAGAACCTCACCTTTCTCGATTCTGAATAGTTTTGTTTCCAGCTCTTGTCCCGCTTCGAGTTGAAGCACTCGTACCTGACCCGCCATTTTGGATGATTCAGTGGGTTCAACCGCGGCTATGAAGGGATCTGGGCCGATTCTGCATTGTCACGTAAATCTCTTCTTGTACTCGCGTGACAGAGTTGAAACATCAGCTGGTTGCCATTCTCCGCCATGTTTACGAGAACTTTCAGTCAAAAACTCTTATTCATACAGACAATAAAAGGGAAAAATAGAAAAAAAACAGCTTTTATCTGCAAGGTATGCAGGACATCCAGAGTTCCGAATTCACCTGTCACGATTCTCTTGGACTGTGAACTCAAAGGTTTGGTTGTGTTGAGTCACGTCACATGATCACGTACATTTAATTCCCCTTAGCAGACCAATTCATTTTATTGTGAGGACACGAGTAAAAAATACAGATAAAGGTGTGAGAATGTCTTGCCAAAGACACTGATGAAAATTAAAATTCTAGCGCCGAAATTCTCATACCCAATACATAGTATCTTTCCATTGACGGATTACCACATGGAAATCATGCCTGTTAAGCGTGTTAACCTTTAGGACAAAATCACCCAACATAGCTTCCGGTCAGCCACTTTTGATAAATTGTGACTCATTTTCTAGAAAAGATATTCTCAGGAGTGGAACCCTTACATTTTCCAGAATGGCTGAAACCTCCCATCAAGAAATTGTACCGAAAAAGCCGGGGGGGTCAGTAGACGAGCCGAATCTCTCTTAGGAGAGAATTTTTTAGTAACCTATAAGTATATTTGTAATTTGCGTACGAATTTATCACAGCTCCCCACTCCCCCCCCCCCACTCTTCCATACCAAATTGCCACCTTATGGTTATCAATTGGTGTACCCCATTGACTCAAAAATTATCCTGAAAGTCATCAATGTTTAAATTTTAAAGCCAAGTAAACAAAGAATGCTTCCTTATCTCATTTTGTGAATATGAATGTACGTTAACGTAAACTTAAAGTTTATTTTTAAAATGTATCTTAGCGTCTGTAATATATCAATGGCATAACGAGCTAAAACCCAAAATAGCTTTTATCTTGTACAACTTTAACGCAAACGAAACAAAATGACCTCTTTCATCAGGACAGTCATGTTGCTCTTACGAAGCAAAAAACTCAATTTTACTCATAAGATATGAAGCATTTAACACCCGAGATTTTTTTCTGCAACGGTTTGTTTTATAACACTGCTACCTTATCAATCTTTTAAAGGCAAAAACTTTAGACTTGGAAAAAAATTATTTTCAACGGATAGGAGTACATTGCGTGACATGCCCAAGCGCGAAACGTTGCTGTCACGGCAAAAAAGGTATACCAACAGATTTTTTAGTAAGTGTCAAATCCGCGATTGGGTCTGTTTTGCTCACTTAGCTCTGTGATAGGTTCTAGGATACACCCACCACCCTCTAAACCAAACAGATGCAAGACTAAATTTAGCACTCCAGAAGATAAAGCTAAAAATGGTACGAAGTCTTCTAGTGTTGTACACAATGACCAGCTGACAGGACAGGCTTTGAGGGAGAACGCGAATAATACACGCGTGAAAGACAGACACGCGGGTAAAAGTGCTCCCCCTCACTCGCGCATGCATGCGTGCGTGCGTGTATGACGTCTGGCTAATATGCGCACAAACTTACAGAAAGCAATAGAATTTTGCATTAACAAAACTGTGCACCACTCAAAAATATTGACAATGCTAATTTCACCTTTTGCTTTCTAACTATTTGGCAACTTCATAGTCTATTAAGTATGCATGTTATGGTAATGATACAAGCAACATTGCTGAGCTACATCGGTTCACTGGGTCAAGAGAGCATTGTCTCTTCCAAAGGAAGATTGTCTTCAGACGTAATCATTCTTGATGGTTGCTCTAGTTCTCCAGGCCATGTAACTCTTCATTAGCTCGTAACAGAAGTTGAACTGCTCCTAAACAAAGGTAAGCAAATCAGCCAGGTTATCTTCCATTTAGTCTTAAAATCTGTAACCTTAGAGCAACGTCACAATAAATGTCTAAGAGTAGAATCACCGAGAGCATTGATTCTCCTGAGCTAAAAGCATTTTTTTCCTCCAGTATGATTAAAATATGATTACGAACTAAATGCATTTCGACCCTTCAAATCCTGAGAATGACATGCATGCAATTTTTCCTAATTGTAATACTACTGAGTCATTTACAAAGATCATGAGAGAAGAGAAAAATGATCGCCAAACTAAGATGCTTTGATTGTTAAACAAATTCTCCCAGCCAATACTGAAGCAAATGTAAGGAAAAGAGTGCTGAGAACAAGGGTACTGATGTCACGACCCATATCCCAAGTGACCACATCGTGCGATAAACGATCACATTTCTCTTCTAAGTGTTACAGACCACGATAAATAACCACAACCTATTTTACGACATAAAGGATACTAACGTTAAGGCGCAAAAGGTTACTAAGCTGACAAGCGACGAGAATCAACAATTATTTTTTTATATCACACCAAACTCTCCCATCTTTCAATCAAAGAAGTCTGTGTCAGTTGAAGGAAAATATTAGAGATCAGATTTTTATGGAAAAAGTTGGATTCCTTTGTGAATTGTTGTGAACTTACCAAGTTAGATACTAGTCCTGCTCTTTGCGACCTAAGCCATCGGACGGTGTTAAATATGTCCACAGTATCATCAGTTTCCAGTTTATCGATACTCAAACACAGGCTGAGAAATACTCCAGTGCGACCATCGCCATTACTACAAGGAAGGGATAAAACCACAGAGTTAATTGGGTCAAAAACACCGTTAAGACGGAAGCGTATTGCCAGTCTCTGGCATGAGGGCAAGCTAGAAGATTAGACACTGAAATAAAGTTGTTGATTGATTGATTGTCTCTTAATGAGCAGGCAGCTCAATCAAACCCTTTGTCAATTGGTATGCTAGCCATTCAGTCAGCCAGTAGGTGAGCCAGTCAGTCAGCCAGTCAGTTAGACAGTTGATCAGACAGTCAATCTAAAAGAACCGATCGAAGGTAGCAAATCTCGTCCACTAGTTAAAGTTATTGGTACCCACATTGAAAGTATCTTAAGACTACGAAGGGTATTTGTGGGTTTGCATGTGCGTTACCTGCAGTGAACAATGATAGGTCCGTCGTGATACTCCCCAGGCTCCACCTTGTGAACCTGGTGCTGTAGGTACACGAGGCTCTCGGCCCGAGTCAACCCATTCTCCTTCCAGCCGTGGCATTGAAAGTGATACACCACGAGACTCTCGTCGCCCTATGAAGAGCAAGAAAACAATCCGCCTCCCGGTTAGCTCAATGGATAGAGCGCTGGACTGTTGTGCGGGAGGTCGAGGGTTCGAGCCCCGGCCGGACCAACACTCAGGGTCTTAAAATAATTGAGAAGAATTTGCTATCTTTCTAAAACATCAAGAAATGGTTAGATATTCTAGTCTTCTCGGATAGGGACGAATAAATGGAGGTCCCGTCTCCTGCAGGGTTAGGGGAAGGAGACGTTAATTTCCCACACACGAGATTACTGTGTGATGGATGTCCTCCCCTGGGGTGGGATGGGTGGGAGGGTGGACTAGCACGAATGGTTCCTATATTCCTTTCTAGTCCTTCCCCACGGCAAAACTTAATGCAGTGAAAATGGACTAAATTAAACTAAATTAAACTAAATTAAATTAATTAAATTAATCCAAAAGGGAAGATTCAGAAAAAAAAGGCATATGAGTTGGTATTGGCCCTTATGAAAATTCTAACATCCATTCGTACTCCTGATGATGCGAACTTATCAAGCAGTCCCACATTTAAACTCACTCCGTGACGCCGCACTTTAAAGACCCTTTGAGTGTGATCCTCGAGAACCTCCTCGTCAATCTTCGTCACCCGAATTTTTCCATATTTGGCACAACCTTCTTCCTCTTCGGGCCAGTAGCGATAACACTGTTCCTGGGGAAGAGGAAAGGAAAGAGAAACTTTAAAACAAAGTTAAAAAGGAGGTCTGAACTTTTACGTTTCACTAATATCTCTGAAGGAAGCGCCCTAAGACACTGCAATCCGCCGAAAAATGAAACACGCAGAGACACAAACAACAAACAAGAAAAATGAATTTATGTAAATGCCCCACTTTAACGATGCTCACAAGGACTGTATTACAGGTGTGTCTTACCACTCCATTTTCCCGGAGATCAGTGAGCATGACCACTACGGTTGACCGCTGTTCCCACAGCATACGCCAAAAGTCATTGACAGTGCTTGGCATGGGCCCTTGAGTGGCGATGTATGCGGCGCCTTCGTTATAGCTCTGATGATAAGAGGAAAAGCCTTGCTTTTAAAGGAAACATTTGTAAGGTGTATAGTCATGGTTCTAAACCCTGGATTCCCTTTTTTTTTATCATCACTATCAATCCTACATTTTTACGGTACCCATGAATATCCAAAGACTTTATTGCTCTCCAATCCAACAATATTAAATTTGATTAAGAATGAACACACTCTTTTTTTTCACTTTAACCAATTGCGGAGGTAAAGAACAAGATCAATGTTCAGCAACAACAAACCGAAACTCCTTACATCAATGAAGGTGGCGTTGATGTAGTCTGAACAAGGGTCGTCTGCAAAAGGCTTTAGGCAAACTCTGTTGTGGTTAACTAGAAAACAAAAAGAGTAAAATTGAACATCTCAAAGGGTGTAAAAAATATGGTCTATCAGTGCCTCAAGACTCCACAAGTAAACGCAAAGAAGCCGAATAAAGACTACACTTTCATGTCGAAACTGAGTGGAAAGCGAAACAAAATTTCTTATATAGATACTGATGAAATACCAGGATTTCTCCTTTTACTAAAAAATCATATCTTCACCGCGCGCAGTGAAGATACTATTTTTATCTTTCACGTGTGAGGATATTGGTGTGGCCATGGTTACCAACATAATTACCCAATTGCTGTTTCGAAAATGAATAAAAAAAGTTGTCTTTTATGTGGAAATTTCATCAGTATCTATATAATAAACAGAACATTACATGGCTGCTTGGGGATACGAATTTTATCTACTCGTGCTGAAAGTATCTGCGCTAACTAGTGAGAGATACTTTCAGCACTCGAAGATAAAATTCTTATCCCCACGCGGCCATGTAATATCCTCTATTTCTTACATGGCAACATCTCTGGCGAACGGTTTTTCAATGCGTTTTCTCGAAATAACGCTTCTCTGAATGATGCTTCCTGAGAGGAATAGTCTTGAAGGTTCTGTTCGTAAGAAACGCAAAAAAAAGAAAAATGTATAAATGTAGTACATGCACAATGTAACAATGACGAATAAGTCGGTCTTATTACACGACTCGTGCAGTCAGAGGGCCAATAACTAAAATCAACCAATCAAAATGCTCTATTGCCGGTCAATATTCTCTCAGTATTGGACCGGGCACTGTCCCGAATGGTCCCGAATGATACCGCACTTGTGTCCCTTTGAACTTCAGTCGTATAATAAATCTCTTATTAACCAAGCTTGCTCGGGACCGTACTGGAAGAATATCGGCCCTCGGTCTTTTTTGTAAGGACCTCGCTGCGCTCGGTCCGTACTGTCAAGACCTCGGGCCGATATTCTCCCAGTACGGCCCTCGCGCTTGGTTAATAAGATATATGTATTAGTTTGCAAACCAGGAAACAACGATACTTAAACTTAATCTAAGACCCTAATCACACAATCTGCGGTCCAACCCCTAACAAAATAGGTGCGGTATCATTCGGGACCATTCGGGACAGTGCCCGGTCCAATACTGAGAGAATATTGACCGGCAATAGAGCATTTTTATTGGTTGATTTTAGTTATTGGCCCTCTGACTGCCCGAGTCGTGTAATAATTAAACTTAATCTAAGACCCTAATCACACAATCTGCGGTCCAACCCCTAACAAAATAGGAACCCAGTTTTGTTGTCAAAGAATGATCTGTAAATCAGTTCGCCGCTGACCTGCAGTGAATGATAACAGGCCCATTAGTATTGCTATTCCCCACACTGCTCTCTTTATAAGTCCTGTGGTAATGACAAGAATTTGTTGACAGACAGGAGCTTCTTAGATTGCTGATCATTCCCTATATTCTCATTACCTCTTCATTTGATTCAAGGGTGATACTGTATGGAGAAATTAGAAACCAGTCCCTCTCAGGAGTTAAAGGTTTATGTACTTAAGCAGGGAAGAATTTTGTGGCCAATGAAACAATATCTCCTAGCTGGTACTTTCTCCTACGATACCCCTTTCTTTGTATCGCCTATCTGCTTGAAATGAGAAATTACTTATTGGTCACTTCTGGAAGGAAGGAACGGGTTAAGATAATAAATAATAAATAAAATAATAAATAAATAATAAATAATTTAGTAATGGACATTCCACTGGGTGGCTATTCTTGTCCACTGTTTCCAGATCGAATTGGAATTTGGAATGTTGGTTTTTGCGGAGGGAGGAAAACCGGAGGAACCAGAGAAAAACCCTCGGAGCAAGGACGAGAACCAACAACAAACTCAACCCACATGTGACGCCAGGTCCGGGAATCGAACCCGGGCCACAGTGGTGGGAGGCGAGCGCTCTTACCACTGCGCCATACTTAAACAGCCATCCCTACTCCCAAATTATTCTGAAATGAGGCTCTCACCTCAAACTCACGAGTCCTTTGCTCGATAATCTCGGGTTCATCTCCCGTGACGCAAAGAAGATCGCTTCCAAATTCACTTGATGTGATTGTAGTCACACCACAGATGGCTGCGTCTTTAAGGACATCGTAGATAAAACGATACTGCTCCTGAAGCCACAACAAAGTACGAAGTAGCGTCAGATTGATATGAAAGGTACATTCTTGAAGTCAAAGCATAATTTTGAATGTACTTGGAGTAAGCTTTTACATGTCAAATGTGCTCTTGGCAGCACAAGTTGAATAAACTGTGAAAAACATACAATGAAAGGTTGCGTTTTGTTCCTGCACTTATTTCAAGTTATCTGTATACTGTAACGAACATTTTTGAAGCTTCGCTCATGACGGCTGACTTTAAAATCAAAGAGTGGCTAAGAACGGGACAAATAATTTTTTTCAATCAACAAATAGATTCCATGTTACCGTTTGTCTGTCAGTGATAAATCAGAGATAATGTCAAAATGCGGTAAGAACAAAGAAGTGGCACACAAGGCTCAGCCCAGTGAGTCGATAGATAGATAGATCGTTTATTGAATAATACTTTGCAGTCGTAAAAATGAATTGCGTATTTTACAGATAACATCGGTTAAAATATAGAGCTAAATACGATCATATAAATATAAAAGCCTTATATGATAAATCTAGAATAAGTATGAATATCTAAAATTAAAGTCGACTTTCTTTGAAACTTTAGGAGCTATTGTGCGCACCCTGGGACATAGCATAAAAGAAAGAGCGTCCAAAACGTTCCATGTGACAACGTGGCAAATTATACTGACATCTCTTGACGCCTTAAATTATAACTAGATTTTTTCCTTGATGGCAGAAGATGGTATTTGTTGTATCGACCCATGTTGGCCCCGCTCACTTATGTTCTTCCAACATTTTTACGTCATCTGAGATCTATCACTGAACAGACGCACATTCTATGCTCTATACTCTGATAGAGCACGCCCTTTCAACCAATGACAGAGCGCGTTATACCCGAACTTTATCATAAAAGATAGAAGAGCAAACTGTTGTTAATGGTGACGTCATCTATGTTTCTGCCCTCTAATAGGTCATAAGAAAAATCCATTAAAAAAGCGAGCGTAATTGAGCTTATCAAATAAAAAAGCAAATGGTAATTCGTCTCCAAAGAATTTGAATCTTACTTCAGTCTGGACCATGTAGTTTCGTTGTTTTCTCATCTGTGCGACAAAGCCATACACGTCTACCACCTTCTCAGTTTCCATTTGCTCCATCAGCGAGTCTATTGCAATGAAGGATCCCGTGCGTCCGACACCAGCACTGAAGATGAGAACAGTGAATTTACTTCTCTAGCTAGCACCATAGCAAAATATCAACACAATCTGCAATGCTTGACTATCGTTCTACAAGAACCTGAAACTTGTGTTTTGTTTTCATTACTAAATAACGTGGAGGCTTAGAGAAAAGGTGAAGGCCACATGAGAGAAAAATGAATGTTTCTCATTCAGTCAAATATTCCTCGACGTTTCAATTAAACATATCGCAACTGTTACACTCCCAGACATATTTCTTTAAAACGACGCCTGAGATATTCTTTCAGCCGCTCGTCCCTTTCCAATATTGTTAATTATTATATGGCTGTGTCTCACAAGGACTACCAAATTCACGATTTTGATTGGCTTAAATCAATATTGAAAGCGGTCTAGATTTCCCGTCTAGACCGGCATCTAGACCGGTCTAGAAAAAAAAGGTACAAAGAATATAAAAAATTGGCATATAACACACAGCCATGTAATAAACATCTTATTAACCGACCTAGCTCGGTTCATAAGAACTAATTGTCAATGTTTCGATACATTCTTGCAGACTAACATTGAGAAGGACAGGGGAGGCAGTATGTGTCCTATCTGGGAGTGTTGATCCAATCAGTTTATTACAGTAAATTAACGCGACAGTTGTAAACCATATGATAAAGCTATCTGTGTCTATTTCTATCGCTGACCAGCCTTGTTCCCAGGGCCTTTTCCCTTAGTTGGGGGTGGAGTTGGGGGTGGGGCGCCAACCCCAGCTAAGGGAAAAGGCCCTGGGAACGAGGTTGACCGCTGACCTGCAGTGAATGATAACAGGCCCAGGGTCAGCAACCAGAGTTGTCTTTAACTTGTGATGGAACATTAAGAAAGGAATGGTGTCCCGCGGGACTGAGTGATCGGGCCACGATGTAAAGTGATACTGAACTACCTCTCGCTTGTCTACACTGTCGGGATCTGTTGACTGCGGAAAAACATGAAAACACCCAATTCAGAGCTTTTCATTTTGAAGTTTCTGCCAAGATAGTTTGGGAACAAAGAAGAGGCATAGCAAAGATAATTGTCATAGCACTGGGAAACTAGATAGAAGTGTGGGAAGTGTACTCTACGGAGTGTAGTTGGATAATAATTCTCCTTACTGTGTTTGGAGGCCCAAAATAACTGTTTTCACTTCACTGCACAATCTGTTCACTCACCCAAAGCATAAAATCCCTGATAGTCCAGTCTGACATAACGATACTGCTGAGAAGTGATACAGCCACGTGACCATACTCTTTCGGTTCAGCCTCGTTCCAGTACCTCTCACTTGCTGGATCCTCCTAAAGTTGGACAAATTGTAGAGAAAACGCCCATTAAAAGTATCCCCAGAGACACTTGCGACTTCCAAAAAAAATTTTTTTTCTGTGTTTTGGGACTATAAGTTAAAATCATTGGACAGGGTAGACTCAGAGCAGTCCCTCTCTACCATTGACGTCCGTCGGGAGAGTCGATACAAATCGGCTGAAGAAAGAATTGGCGCCTGCACATTGGCTCGGCCACAGGCTGTGATGAGAAAATAGAAGTGCTTGTGGTGTAAAGGAAAGGATTCTTTCATTGGTTTCAGAAAGAGGAAAAGAGCAATGGCATGAATTTTCTACAACTTACGTCTCGTCCCTGCATTTCTATCATAACTATAGTTTTTACATTCTTCTCCCACACCATTCGCCAAAAGTCGTTCACTGTTGACTCAAGAGGACCTGGGGAGAAATAGCAACAAGACAGAGGAACTGTAACTAACCCTTACACCCCAAAGAGAGATTGGCATCTAATTTCTCCTTACCATATCACCCCTGAATCACTCATTAAGGTCACGAGAATAAAGGAAATGATCACCAACTAAAAGAAGTACTTGATTGTTAAACAAATTCCTACATTAGGAAATGTATAGAGAACAGTATGGAGAATATGCCTAGTGATTTTAGGGTGTAAAGGCTTACTGGAAATCTTATGGAGATTCTCAAAAACTGGAGGAGACAATAGCGAACTCCTGTGAATAACCTCGAGACTACTAACACAACAATGCCATAACAAAGTACTTTTGCGAAGAAGTGTTGAACTTCATCCAGGAGTATTAAAAAAAATAAGTTTTCCTCGATTACCTTGCGTCGCGATATACTTGGCTGGAAAACTGTATCCCTGTATACAAAAATGTTACCTTTAATTTCACGAATTCAAACTTTACCATAAAGGTTGCTTCGATAGCTACGTAGAGTGCTTTTCTACTGAGTGTAGCAAAGCTAAAACAAGAGTAAATAACCAAACAGCTTCATCAGAAAAGAGGGAAAAAATCAAAGAGAACCAATGAGATATTAGAGAGATTAAGCACCATGTTTACGTGAAAAGTGAACGGCAAAATGACCACGTGAACACGTTTTTCCCGCCATTTTTTCTTGTTTGCCGGTTGCGCTTTGCCGTTTTAAGTGACAGTAACCTGTTTCACTTTTGCCGTGTACGTAGCATTTTCCTCACTTTTTCTCTCACAGGGTAGAAGTTAATTGCTCGAAAAAGTGCACCAAAATCTGTAAGTCATACGAGGGCGCCTTCAAATCCACCATAACGTGACCTTTCGCGAGGTTAAAGCAGTAAGGTTCACGCTATTTAACGTAAAACGTGAAAGGGCGAGGTGACGTTTGCCGTTTCACGTAAACGCGGTAAAGCTACTTGGAATGAAGCGCTAAAAACACGAATGACCTGGTCGCAAATGGTTGAAATTGCGCATATGATTGGCTGAGAAGGTGGAGCGAGCCATTCTCTTGACCAATCACAACATATGATGAAGTAAATCAATGATATCCCGGATTACGTCCAGTTCTACTCTTGATTAAAACAAATCGCCATGTGAATCAGCGTGAACTAAATTGATCTTACAAACAGCTTTCTTACATCAACGTAGTTAGCGTTAATGTAGTCTGATCCGGGTATATCTCTCTTGGCTGTGAGCACGACACGACTATGATCATCTGTAGAAACAAGATATAAGGAAAGAGGCATATACATTGATTAAAAAGTATGGTGGTATGCTTCTTAGTGCGTAAATCATTTTTAAGATGGAAATTGTAATAGTCAAATGCGCCTCCCCACCCCCCCCCCAATAAAAAAGAAGAGACTAACTAAAGGCCAAAATAAAACAAAGGGTACTTCTTGTGATTGAAAATTATTGGTACAATC
This sequence comes from Stylophora pistillata, assembly GCF_964205215.1. NCBI lineage: Eukaryota > Metazoa > Cnidaria > Anthozoa > Scleractinia > Pocilloporidae > Stylophora > Stylophora pistillata. The sequence goes on along the minus strand of NC_142529.1, from coordinate 7,351,434 downwards.
AGTTGAAAATGAAATCTATTCACTTACAATTGCAGTTTCTCTTAATATTCATTTAACTGTATGGCGATTTGACCAATAATGGGATTGGTTTGCAGCGAGTAAACACTGTGTTTAAAACGGGACAACATACGAGATTTCTAGGTTTTCGTTAGGTCTCTATGAAGACAAACGTTTTCAAATCTCCTGCATTAAGTAACAATTTCAACTTACATGCTACTACGTTACAGTAGCGATTTTTGGTCCTGTTATGTGGAACCTGACTCGCTTCCCAAGTTGATTTCCACGCAAGCCGATCAAGGCACTGAAAACAAAACCCAAAAAGAGTAAATCATTTAAAATTTTTATTTTATTAGATCAGTTTGCACAAGAACACTTATCATAAACTCTACACCGGATATTCGCTCCGACGAAGGGCTAACGCTCGAAACGTCAGCTTTTGGAATCGTTACGGTGGCCAATTTACCACTTCAACTTTGTTGATATATCCAAATTATTTCGTTACTCCCACCGACGCAGCCCCAAACAGTTTCTTTGGAATCTATCAGTCTTTTGACATTATTTTAGTGTTACTCCTAATCTTCATCAATGAATGACAAAGTCTAACCTTAAATTCGTCGTTGAATAAGGCGTTGTTGTTGTCATGGAAATGAGCACAGTGCTCTGCCAACTCTTTCACAGGAACAGGTCGCCTGGGTCGAGCGGTCTGTGATACGATGGACACTTCAAGACAATAACATGTTGATTACACAATTTATGCTACAGATAATTTGTGAATGTTAAGAGTTAGAAGTTAGAACTCCTTGGAACGGGAAAAGCTCGACTTTGCACCAAATAGATTGATTAGTAAGATGTTGTTATCTTTGTGTAGAATATTATTTTTGAACTTAAAAAAGCAGTAACATTTGGTCATGTCATGTACTGTGCATCTTAAAACAACAAGAACAAAACTCACAGGTACGTTTGGTAATGTCTCCTCTTTGTTTCTTTGAACGTCGTGAATCTCGTCTGCAAAACACATGCAAAAACTTTCAAAATGTTGGTGAGAAAGAACAAAGAGGATACAGGGATCAGTTACGTCCAAAAGTGTTTCTCCCATGAGCCCTTTAACCCAGGTACAATTTACCACGCCCTGTTTTCAAGTCCTCGTCCTTACGATGAAAGTAACCAATCACAGAATGACAGAAACTGAGCAACTACGCACCCTCCCCTCCCATAACCCCACCACAGTCAACCGATAGAAAGTCAGGGTTGAGGTTGAGCTAGGGGAGGGGTAGGTACGCAGTTTCTTAGATACTGACAAGGTTCCTTTTATTTCATACACAGGTAAGAATAAGGCAGCAACTAAGGAGAATCATTCATCCGATATTGAAAGTACTAGACATCCACTGTACCTGAGAAGTAGAATAGTTGTGATTACCACCAATAAGAAGAGAAAACCAACCACTCCGGCTATGATCCATACTAACTTAGACTTGAACAAGCTGGGCTCTTTAGTTGGTACACGAGCTGGGAAAGTAATGTTCACATTTTTAATCTTTAAGAGTGAGCAAGTGAGGATTTCTCGAAGTAGACGTTAGTGGTAACAAGCAAAGGGAAGCATTTATCGTTTTGTTTTGAACTTGTTCCTTGGTTTTAAAATCATGAAACTGAGTTTCCATTAATTGTTGATTGAGTCTTAATATTCAACAAGCACCTCTCAATACGGGCGTATCACAGAAACTTAAATCAGCGAGTTAACGTATCTAATGACAGTTGTGAACCAATTTCGTTTCCAGATTCCTCGTTCCCTTGACCAAAAGGGTAAGGGAGGACTACGAACGGGATTGGCTACAAAGTCTCGATAAGAAAGCCATAGAAAACTGATCCCATTTAAGGAAATGAGCTCGGTCTGGAAAAGAATGAAACTGCTTCTGTGCGCGTTTGACAATTGAAGACATGATAGGACAGGTTTCATTCCTGAATGGTTAACTAGAATCCAGTTGCATTGTTACCCTGATTCTTTTAAGCATTTCCAAGCCTTTTCAATCAATCAGAAAGTTAAGATGGATAATTACTGCAAAGTGTTTATCAAGAACTTATCTGACTTTCATATCAAAGTCTGATGATATCAGAATACTTTATGGTATTTACCTTCTGAAGTCTGAACACTGGGTGAATGTAGTACAGTAATCTCGTCACTCATTTGTCCTTGTTTTGAGTTATACGCTTGGACCTAATAATATGAATAATGACACATAAGACATAAAATTTAGTTCCTCGCTGGTAGGTAAACCGCCGAAGTGATGCTTTGAGCATAAACCCTTTAACGGAGAAGTTTGCTTAACATATAGTATCTGCGTCTTACTAAAGCTTCGCAATGTTAATTCTGCCATTTTTTTCAGTTGTTTAACTCAACAAACTAACGGGCATGCGTCTTCTATCGTCCTCGACAGTTTACTTGTAGTCAATGTCACTGAAAACTATAGACATGGCTGTTATGTCTCAATTTCCTAAAGCCTCTATTTCAGTCTGTTTTAAAAAAACAACAACAACAACAACAACAATCACAGTATGACAACAAAACCACGGGGATTAGTTCAAGAATAAAGCTGGTGCAAATTTTAATTATTCGAAATGAACCCCTTTCCTTATGGACAGAACTTCAGCTAAGATTGAAAAGGGACATTTTTAAGCTTTATGTTTCAGTCTTCCTTTTTCACTTACCTTGATCTTGTACTCAGCCTCGACGTCAGGAAGAGTCATTTCATACGTTACATACTCCTTATCGACGTCAGTGTCCACAGTATAAGTTTCAGTGACCTGGTCATCGTCGGTAAAATGAAGTTCGTATTTCCTGAGGACACCATTTGTTTCTTCCGGTCTCCGCCATTGAAGAACTAAACGAGTTTTCTCTTTGTATTTCACTGAAATCCTGCGGGGCGGAGAGGGAGCTGAAACAAAGGGAGGAGTGGGTAAGATTAGACAAAAAGATCGTCTTCTTTCTACGAGCTTCTAAAATGTTCTGAATCTTTTAAAAAAAAGCCTTATGTGTCAAGATTTATGATTTAGAAAGCTAATAATTTTGAAATTTTCTTCAAAAAAGAAATTTTTTATGACCATCTTAGTCGACAGGCAGCACTCGTTGAAAGATGGATGTAAAATTCATCTTCATGAGTATAGTACACAGAAAAAAATTACTAGTGTTGAAGTGCAATAGAATAGCCCGAAGTTTCGTTTTCACTGAGGTGCACGCATTCTACATTTGAGCCAAAGAGAGTTGTTGGCTACACAAGCTATGTACAACCCTATGTGAACGTGTTGTATGGTCGTGTTGTGTGATCGTGTTGTGTGATCGTGTTACGTGATCGTGTTGTGTGATCGTGTTGTGTGATCGTGTTGTGTGATCGTATTGTGTGATCGTGTTGTGTGATCATGTTGTGTGAACGTGTTGTGTGATCGTGTTGTGTGATCTTGCGGGTGAAGGTGGTCCTGAGTAGCAGTGACTGATGCCTATAGAACAGGAGCGGAGGACATTACCAGAGTAAAGTGAAGGTTTGGATATATCAACAAAGTTGAAATGGTAAATTGGCCACCGTAACGATTACAAAAGCTGACGTTTCCAGCGTTAGCCCTTCGTCGGAGCGAAACATAACATCATTACCATTCGCTCTGACGAATGAATGAATGAAAAACTTTATTTAAGTGTCTATGTTTTTAGCTATAAGCTAATGGGGGACACTAAAAAATTTAAAAGTCACATACATTTACATATGTAGATGATAGTTATTTACAGTAGATAATTAAAAACATTATAAAGTTGTTTAGTTAAGTTTTAAATTTCAACGAGAGTTGAAAGGTCGACTTTTCTTATATTCTTCTTGAACGAATTTAGAGTTTCTATCGTTCTTAGGTGTCTTGGTAACTTCGACCGGATGAGAGGTCCCATATATTACAGTTTCGAATCTTGGCAGTTCAAAGTCACTGTTCCGTAAATTATATTGAGTGTTCTTTATATTAAATAAGTCAGAAATATTCTCAGGTACGAGACTGTGCTTAACTTTAAACATCAAAGTGGCAATGTCTTGTGGGGCTAACGCTCGAAACGTCAGCTTTTGTAATCGTTACGGTGGCCAATTTACCATTTCAACTTTGTTGATATATCCAAATTATTTCGTTACCCCCACCGACACAGCCCCAAACAGTACTTTCGAAACTATCAGCCTTTAAAGTGAAGGTTATATGTCAATTTCGTTAAAAATGATTGGTTAATTTTGCTGCAAAGTTATTGGCTACAAGTACCAAGTGGCGTTTGTCAGTTGTGGTTAGTCAGTTTTAAGGATGACGACTGCCTATGTCGCCGTTATCCATTTAAGACTTCAAATCGTACTCTTTTCCTCTCGCTTTCGAAGAATTGTCAAAATAACCAAATCAACATAATGTAACTATAACTATAAGGAAAAAGATTGAAAAATGCGTACCATCCTCTGGCATAATAACATCAACAGGATCAGAGAATTCCCCCCAATTGTCCTGCCCAGCCTCCTCTCGCACCATAAACGCGTACATGTTATGGGGTTTTAGTCCCCCGACTTGGGTCTCTCTCTGGTACGGGTTTCCCGCGTTCACGATCTTATGACCGTCCATTCTGGAGTCAGCGGCGCTACCCACATGAAGCCATTTTACCATATAACGGGTGACGAATTTCGTGAAGCTTGAGTGAGACCGCCAAGTAATAAGAACACTCTGAGGGCTTTCAATACTAAGTTTGACCCCCTGAGGACTATCTGGGACTACAATTAAACGACAAATAAACAATTTAATAGAATCTAATGAAATATAGATTTCTCAGTGCATTTGTTCGATTTTACTTTACTGAATGCATAACATCAAAGGAAGCAAATAAACAAGGTAGTAGTTCCACAAGATAAGAAATAACAAACCAGGACAGACAACAACAGCTAAAGGATGGGAATGGTTAAAACGGATTGCAAATTACGAGATTACTGTGGGATGGATGTCCTCCCCTGGGGTGGGATGCGTGGGTTTACTGGGGGTGAATTGGGGGGGAGGGGTGGTGCCTCGCATGGACCTTGTGTTCCGTTCGCACTAACCCTTCCGGGTCTAGTCACACCCGGTGAAGTCGTTAACAAACAAACAAACAAACAAATGAGGATCACGAACAATCCAGGCTGAATTTTATAAGATGGACAAAATCTAGGGCAGCTCTTTCAAATGAATTTTTTTTCGATACTGTGACCCAAAATACAAGCATCTCAGTACTGTACATGGACGTACATTTACAGACTTACTGACCTGTTTGAGGAGTAGAAACAAACATCTTCTCACTGCTGGGTCCTGGGCCCTTTTTGGTGAATCCCATGATCCATACTCGATACCTAGTCAGCGGTTTCATATTCTCCAAAGTGACATGCGTCACAGATTCGTTTACAGTGATCACGCTCTTTATGACTGGATAACTCGTGTCTACCTGGCTGTAGTGCACGCGGTAGCCTTGGAGTATTCCTTTCACGTGGTGCCGTGGTATGAATTCCCATTTGACGAATACCGAGTTGGGAGTCTTTGCAAGCACTTTGAGAAGGCGAGGAGCGCGTGATGGTACTGTATTGAAAGGAAATGTGGAGCAACGGAAGATGTACTGATAGATTTGTAAGATTACGAATTCAGTTTTATTAGTACTTGTAATATAAAAGCAATTGTCACAAAGCTAATGTTATTGAGTTTGGCCAAGTAATCTCGGTTTCTGTTTTATCTTTTTTTGCGTGCGTGTGCATGTGTGCGTGTGCGTATGTGTGTGTGCGCGTATGTGCGTGTGCTTCTATGGACCGAAAAAGAGACACGTGGTTAATAAAAAGCCAAGAAACCCTAGATGTTACCAAATACCGTAAAATGCCACGTACGAGCCCTGGGCTTCTTCAACTCCGTAAGAGGTTTTAGGTGGGCTTATATATATGGAGGGGCCTATGACCTAGGAGGCTTTAAGTGGCAGTTTACGTTAGTAAAATATTAATTTTCGCTTTTGGGAAACTGGGCTCCACTCGATCACGATACTGTGTGCCCCATTGCCCTGCACCCAAAAAGAGTCCAGAGAGCGGCTTGGGACCCGGTATAAAACAAGCTGGTACTTCAAAGCAATCCGTAACAGAAACCAAAATAAGAAAAATGGCCCATCATGGCCGAGGAAGTTATCAAATGGAGCATATGAGAACTCAAAGTAAAGACAAGTTATTAGGAAGTGGATGGTTAAGCTCATGTATTTGATCGGCTAAGAGGTTGACCAGTCACAACCAATGCAAACCCGAATTACTTCCAAATCTAACTTGAAACTTGCTTTATGAGAAAGATTATATCAGCCTGATAAACGTACCATCCTCATCAGTGGTTACCGTCACGGGTCTACTTGGAGGACCGCTGCCCACTGCAGTGAACGCAGACACCCATACGTCATAAGGCGTAAAAGGCTCTAACGATGTTATCTCCACACTTTGAATTGACTTGTTGACTGAAACGGCTTTTATCACTCCCATTTGACTGACTGAACGTTTTATCATGGGTCGACCCGCTCTGTAATACACGTGATAGCCTCGCAAAATGCCGTGTATGTACTGCTCTGGGACTGGGCTCCACTCGATCAAGATACTGTGTGCCCCAGTGCTCCGCACCCGCAGAGAGTCCGGAGAGCGGCTTGGAACTAGGTATAAAGGCGCTGGTATGAGATTCCTCCATTCTCTTTAACAGATAATACTACATATAGCAACCCGGAACGTTTTAAGGGACCTAACCCGCTAACTCCTGAAGGTGACTAGTATCTAATTAATTCTCCGCGCACTACCACCTTTGAATCAAATATTAGAGTCATGGGAGTAAATAAAATGATCATCAACTTGAAAAGCTCCTGATTGTTAAACAAATTCTGCTTGTCATTCAGGAAATGCACAGAGAATAGTATTGAGAACATACATACTGATGTTAGGGTGTAGATGGAAAAGTCTTCAATATGCGACACTCACTGTGCTAGTGGTTAGCTTACTGATCTCCTTAGTAATTCTCCCTTCTGTCTGACACACAATTCTTATGATGTGAGTCCTGAGAATTTGGTATTGGATCGACTATTAATCCCCTTATTGATATTTTCCTTATTCTCCTCACTTGTCTGTTTGACATCGTTTTGATATTGTAAGGACAAATTCTCTCTTGGTCACTCTTGTTGGAAGTTAAAGAGTCAAAACTACAGGTCCGCGATGTTTAAAACCCAACCCAGTCACTGTGATGTGCTCTATATAGGGGTTTCATTAAAAGCTGGTCACCAGACTTCCACCAGTAAGACCTCCTTTCGCCGTCTGTTAAGCTTGCAAGCAGGCTTGTGTACTTACAACTTACCATCTTCCATTGTGGCAACGGTAACTGATGCACTTGTATCCCCCAGTCCTTCCTCTGTCTTGGCTGTTACCGTCACGGTATAAGTAGAGAATTTTTTGAGATTTTTTAATTGTGCGATAGATTTTCTAGCTCCTATCTTTTTCGTGTGAACCTTTCTGGAAGTGCCCCTAAAGGTCACATGATATCCTTTTAGGGTAGCTGGAGGGGAGATGTAAACTGGGTCCCAGGTCACCGTCAAGCAAGTGGAACAAGGACTGAACACGCGTAAGTTTTTTGGAGCCTTCGAACCTGCAAGGGAAAAAATTGGCCGATGACCAGTCTGCATTTAAATAAAAAGTATGAAAAAGAAGAAGCTGATGCATTTTTTGTCCTTTTTCTTTCGTTAATTGGCGTGTTATGTTTTTAGGTCGAATGATTGCAGCGCACCAAAAATCCTGACTAAAAGTCATGAAACAGTTAAGAAAAGCGCACGTAAAATACGGGTCCCTCCCTTACCTAAGCTGTCCCCTTTTCCCATCTTTTCAATGTTGATTTAGCCATTTTCATCGTTATTTTCAATTTTAGAAGGATAGGAGAGTCGTTTTTAACAATTACACCGAGGTTATCATGCGTCGGACGACATATATTACTAGCGACCGTGTCTTCTTGTGGCGTCATAAAAACTCTTTCTCTGTAAAAATATTTGCTATCAGAAATTCACACGACATATGAGATTAGTGCTCTGAAATAACAAAACCTTCCTTACCATATTTGGTAGTGACTTTTCGTGTTCGACTAAGGACGCCATTCCTTATATAGCCTCTGACGCGAGTCAGCCCCGTCAGTTGCACCCCGTAAGAAGTGTTCCTTTTGAGCCCTACTATGACCACACTTAGCGTGGATTGGTTCACTTGAATTACGTGGTTGTCTTGGGACACACGAGGCATCCTCCAGTAAATGACGTAATAGCCTCGGAGCACTCCATTGACGTATTCTTTAGGTATCGGTTCCCAGGCTACCCTGATTGCAGTAGAGTTAGTCGTCAAGGATATTATTTTAGGAGCGACTGAAGGAACTGAAAGAAAGACGAGGTTATGCTTAGCTGACAGAGTGCTAGAAAAGTAACCATTTATGATACAGTTTAGTTTAAGGGTTGTCTCCATTTCTAACTTCAGGACGAGTGGAAAATGGTAAGTGCCTCAGGGGAGATACTCTGGGATGTTCTCTTTTGTTTTCCAGGACACCCTCGATTACCAGAGATGCTGTTTGTGAAACAAGCTTGCTCTCCTCCTTCTCGGGAGGTGATTTGTTTCTTTGCTCCAGGTTTCCCTTAATCTCTGCAATTCAATATGGCGTCTTCGGCACTCGATTGGAGCACTCAACGTACAGTAGCTTGCCAAGAGAAGCACCTAAGAGGCAGGCCACAAAATTCATTATCCATAACTTACCAAATTCATCAGTCCAAACTAGCAGTGGTTGACTGGTGGGTCCCTCTCCCTTATTAGTGTATCCTAGTACTGTGATCCAATAGGGAGTGTATGACTGCAAGCCACCCAGCTCTAGTCCTAAAGCAAATACCGCTGTACAGTATAAAACGCTTGTGTTACTATCGGCGCGTTTGTAGCAAACTTTATAACCAAGAACATAGCCATTTCGGTGGGATTTTGGGATCTGCCCCCAGAATACAATGATGCCAACAGAGCTTGTGTTGTAGGCTGTCACGTTTGCAGGAGGAGCTGTAGGAACTGCATTTAAATAAAAATAAATATATTAATTATTAGTAAAAGTGTTCTGTAACAAACGCTGCAATATGATTGGCTACCCTACTGGCCTCCGTTCCGTATCGAACTGAGTAAAGTGAGTAGGTTAACTGTAATTCGAAGAATTATGTTGCGTTGTTTCACAAAAGTTCAAAAGAAAGAAGAATTTGACCCCGTTGAAGCAGCTCTGAGCATCTCTTGATTTCTCATCCTGCCAAACATGCGCATCTACTTAAAAAGTTACCTCTGTTAAGTGGCTTATATTTTAAGTAAATTAAATTCAGAATGGGCACGACTGAACGGTACTTCAGCACAGGCCAACCGGCGCCAGAACACAGACGAATTCAGAAGTTTTTTCAGCATTAAAATTCTTACCAAATTTCTATATCCTGAATGTGACAAGCCGATAAGTTCAGTTTTCTCTAGGGGAAATAATAAGACGGAACTCAACGTAACTCGTCTCGAGGCCAAGTCGTTGTACCGTCCGATTCGTTTGGATTGCATAAATGTCAGCGAAAATCTGTGTCCACGAGACAAAATTTTGATGCAGCATCAAGTCGTAAAATTTGACACAGGTTTGAGTTGGTGCAATGATAGTACCAAGAAAGTGAGCTCAAGAGACTTGCTCGATGACGGCAACTCGTACTGGACAGTTCGTTTCAGAGACTTTTCGTCCGACTTTTTGGAGCAACTAACTTTCCTACAAAATTTTATTCGAGTTAGGAGAGCGTTTTGCTTTTGTAAAAGACGAAGAAAATACACGTTTTTTCATAGAGTCGCTCCGAGAGGTCGATATCCGAACTTGAAATTGGACTGTTAAAACACGTTTCGTTACGCGCACTGCCTCCATTTAAATTAAAAATTACTCCTCCTGAAACATACCTGTCGAGAAAGGGGTATATCTTCCAAATCCACCCCAGAAGTTAACTCCAAAATATATAACCCAACTGAGAAGCTATTAAAACGTTACATGGGCAACACTTTGCAATAATTAGTGTCACTCTTGAGCGACTCTTGAGGCAAAGACTACATCTAGAGACTGGAAACCAAATACCAGCATTTCTCCACACCCCCCCCCCTGCTCCCAAATAAAAAGGGTCCTACATCAACGTAACGTAAGTTGCAAGTTTTAAAACGTGACAATAAGATGGCTTAGTTCTTGGTATATTGTCACACACTGGCGTGACATCCAAAGAATGATCTCTCACGCTAGTGTGCTGCGACTTCTAAAACGCACACACTACCTCCTTCAGGCGTCCAGACTTGAGTATATTTTGTGAATCCTCCCCAAGTGCCATTCACCAAGCCTTTCCGTACACGAAAGTAATACTGTGTGTGTACTCGAAGACCACGCACAATAACAGTGTTTGTAGTACCAGAGACAAGCATGGATGACTCGTCGGAATTCGTCCCCCATCTTACTTCAAATACAGTGTTATTTGATGGAGATGTTACTTCCCAAGCCAACTTAACTCTTGTATCGCCAGTTACATAACCAACCAATTTGCCAGGTGGCGCGAGGTCAAAAGCTGAAATTTCCGAACAAAATAATAGTCAAGTTTTACATGTTTCATAACAGGCTTTCGTGGAAACTACCATAGCGCTCTCAAGCGTAGATTTAGTGGGTACTTCATATATGCCTGATTCTTTCGCTGTCTCTTACTCTCCGCAAGAACTGCGCGTGCTCAGCTTCAATTGCTAAACACTCTACACCCAACCATTACTTTGCATATTCTCCATACTGTTCGCTATACATTTCCTAAGGTGCTGACTTGTAGAATTTTGTCTGACAGCCAAGAGCTTCTTGAGTTGGTGATCATTTTCCTCATGGTTATGACCTTAATATTTGATTTAGGGGTGGTATTGTGAGGAGAAAATTCTATCCTTATCACTCTTAGAGGTCAATGGGTTAACAAACTTGTATACGCACATTCGTAATCAAAAACCCAATGATAGCGTCAGGTTAAATACAGTTCAGTCGTCTTTACTCAATACCACTAATTCATCAGAATTCCTGAACGGCTAACGCACTGAAAAAGCTTCAGCTCTCGAAAACATAAGTTACGATCTGCTGGGCCGAGCACTAGAAAGTGTTTAATATTTTTTTGGAGTCACGTATTGCGGTTTCAGTTAAGCACATTAAGAAAATAAACAGTATCAACCGCCTCCCAGTTAGCTCAAGGGATAGAGCGCTGGACTGTTTTGCGCGAGGTCGAGGGTTCGAGCACCGGCCGGGCCAACACTCAAGGTCTTAAAACAAGTGAGAAGAATATGCTACCTTCTATATTAAGAAATGGTTAGATACTCTAGTCTTCTCGGATGGGACGAATAAATGGAGGTCCCGTCTCCTGCAGGGTTAGGGGTAGGAGACGTTAATTTCCCGCGCACGAGATTACTGTGTGATGGATGTCCTCCCCTGGGGTGGTTGCTGGGTGGGAGTTGGCTCTGAAAAGCCCCCATGGGGAGTGGTCGATTAACATATGTATGTATGTATGTATCATATCTTTCATCAGATGATACCAAGCATAAATATCACAAGATCTAGTTCATCTCCCATGAGTCCTTTCGAATGTAGGAGTACAAGTTTTCATAATTTTCCGAATCCAAGTGGGGGCTAAAACACTATAAAAGGCGCACACCATATAATAAAACAACACAGTTTCTATTTTTTAGGTATAGTTTTGGGACTCAGCTACTCTGAGTTGGGCCTAAAACATCTCTATGTATAAGAACATAAACTTTATTACTATTGTTATCGCTTTGGAGGGCGCCGAGAAAATAAACACTGTAAAAAAATTGCAACAAACGGTCTAAGCATAACTGCGAGGGCGTGAGCGGGCTAAAAGCCAAAATCTCTATTTTAGCCCTCAAAACGCGCCACGATGCCCGAGAAAAAGATAGTAATAAGTAGGTAACCATACAAGCACTTTGCTTTATCAAAACGTAAAACTTCCTTTTACAGGATTACATTAGTTTTCACGCTCTCTTCACTCACTAACGAAGCGCGTTTTACAAATATTTAATTAGATAGTGTCGGTCGTAATTGTACTCAGAAAACATGAGCTAAAGCTTGAAAGGGCAAAACTGTCGCCGACGGACTTTTACCCATGACTTTTATACAGATTATCCTCTACCGACAGAGGATTAGCTATGAGGAAATTGTGAATTAGAAAAACAAAGTTAATTTAGGGGATTAACCTATTTTTCTGGTCGGCAGCCACAACGCTGAAATTTTTAAGGACAAACTATTTTTATGGATTAAAAAAAAAAAAAAAAAAGTGAAATCATACATTCCCGACATATAATCCCTGTCGCAAATAATACTTAAACGGATAAATGCTGCTGATTCGTTCTGTCGCTGTACAAGTTTTCCATAAGTTCTCGTCAAGCAAACGATTTCTTCGAAATATTTACATTAACTATCGATCTCCAAAGTACAGAGTGAATTCTTGCCAAACCGCAAAATGAAGCGCGCAAATAACAACGCTATCTCTAAGAGGTGACAAGGATCTAGTTTCTCCTTACAATATCACCCCTACATCACACATTAAGGTCAGGAGAATAAAGGAAATGATTTCCAACTAAAGAAGTTCTTGATTGTTAAACAAATTCTCCTTGTCAGAAAGTTAGGAAATGTATAGAGAACAGTATGGAGAATATACATACTGATGATGGTTTAACGAGTAGGAATCAATGCAATCTCAACCAGTTGCCTATTTTCCAACCCTGATCTCCAAATATGTTAATTGAATTAACACCATCAATGTGCACTTTCGGACTTAAAGAACTTGACCTTGTCTCTGATATCTCATCTCTTTCAACGCGATTTTAAAAACTACCACCAAATTCTCTGCGTTCCTGGTCAAACAAGATAGTGGTCGAGTTCTTACGACACTAATCTGAACGCGCAAGGGAGTGTTCGCGAGCTTTCGTGCGCACGTAAAACCAGTCTGTTACTCGTCACTCAGTTATAATATAAAGTCGACCTGCTGTGAGTTTCCTGAATTCACCGGAAAATGATAACGAACTCTTTTGCGCTAGGCAGCGCTTCAGCTAATTACTCTCAGATAACATCGACCTCCCGTGGGTTGGGTTTTGTATCGTGCAGGGATTCTGCGCTCCCAGGAACAAACTCGTCGAAACTCCCTGTAATAATATCTGTTAGGTCATGCGATGCAACGTTTCAAGCGTTGCGTGACAAGATCTTTCTTTATCCCGCAATCAGTTCCAGTTGAAGCGCTCTAAGAATGGTAACCAGTTAGAACCTTTAAAACTGATACATTGAATTTTTCCGTACCCATCTTTCCACCAAAGACCATATAATTTCCTCCCCCCACCCACCACCCCCCCCCCCCCCATCTCTTAATCTATCCCTTGCCCAAGAGGAAGTGACCCATCCAGGCGAACTACCTCCCGTAGTAATATTTTACCGCTCGGGCAGCTCACTCCGTTCTTAATCCAAAAATATTAGTACCTGCAATGGCTACCGAGCAATACCTATATGTGAAACTCGTATAAAAGTTATTTGTGATCAGACCTATGAATGTGCTTTCATTTCTGTTTTTTTTTTCCTAACAAGATTAAGCTTTATGAACAATTTGAACTTGGTTTTTCCTAAGATGGGAGATCAACCATTTAATCCTCAACAGTGTCTAAAATCAAATTTCTCCTTCTACCATCACTCCTAAATCGAATAATTCGGATGTGAGAAAAAAGGAAATGATCGCCGATTATGAAAGCTCTTGATTATCAAATAAATTCTCTTTGTTAGTACCATAGGAATGTTTAGATAATAGTAGGGAGAAAATGCATGTCAATGTGAGGTTGTAAAGGGTTAAAGGGGCAAATATTTCCTATGCCTTGATACTTGAAATTGTATCGGAATACACCCAAGTGAATGTCAAAATGTAGACAACGTAAGTTATGTGGGCATAAACAGTGCCATCAGTTCAACAAACGTGCTCTGAACGAAACATTTTATATTTGCTTTTTCCTGACGATCGACTAATGATTAAACTAACAGATGACACAACAGATGTTTACTTTGTAAGCAAGAATTGAGGACAATTGAAATGATTCAACCGAGATGATAAACACTGCTGAAGGGTTACCCCTACTTACTAAATCAGGATAATGGAAAGTTTTTGTTGAAATCTAAAAACAACAAGTGAAAAATGAAAGCTGTAGATTTAGAAGTGACATCCGCAAATTCCTTCGTGATTAAGCAAAGAACGGTAGGTTTGTGGTTGAGAAACCTGATGCTTTACAGTATTATTATAAGGGATAAGCAGTTCTTTTCTTGTCCTGGCTATGGTGTTATTAACAAAGCTGTTTAGACAATCCAACAGCCAAATTGCTCCAGTTAAATACGTATAATTGGTCTGGTAAGAAAAAAAATACCGCCGGTTGTGTGAAGATAAGAAAAACGTTTAGAATAAACTTCTGACTTGATTGGGAAGATGGTTTGACGTTAATTAATTTTTTTTTTTGAAGAGATGTTTGATATACTAGGATTGTAGAATCATCACGTCAGACGTTCAGCTTCATGTACAAGTTATATTCCCAAGTTGTACTACCATAGCGTGGTTCTTAAAGGCACAGCGCTCTTGTTCGCAAACTAACTGCGGAAGCAGTCATGAAAGCAGTATGTTTTCACTTACCATCCACAGCCACTGTAGTCCACAGCATGCTAAGGATAAGGCAAACACGGTACATCATCTTTGAATCTTGCATTTAGGGATTTACTTCGATGCCTACCCGTGCGTAACTGTCAGAACACAAGCCAGTATCGATAATCACATCGTCCGAGGAATTGTACACAGGCCCTACATCAGTAGCATTATCCTAAACGTTTCAACACAGAGGAAGCCTTTAAAGGATACCAGTTCTCAGATACCCAGTTCCTTTTCCCAGGTCAAGAGCAATTCACGGATTAATTTTCCTGTAGTGCAGTGAGTTTGATCAATATGCCTCTTGTCAACTACAGCTCTGTTTAGGGTTGAGTTGCCAATTAGGTTGGTATATGACACCACAATTAGACTATCAGCTTACAGTTAAATAGTAAGAGTGCCTTTTACCGCTGTAAATTAACTAACCACGCGATTGTTTGTAAACATACGCTGCTGTTCCTTTGCTATCTCGTCAAGTCTCCAGCCGCGAGGCATCCTGTACCTGAGCTCCACAAGAAAAAGACAATACAATCTGCTTGAGATTGATAACAAACACCTGAAAGCTCGTTCATGAAAGGACCATATTCTCCTGCTGAACAAAGCCTCTAGAGCATTCTGACATGACAGGATATATCTGTTTAAAGCAGTTTGAGAGACGCTCTACTGTTTTGATTTCTCTCTTCTTTAATCTTTGGTATTTGCGGTTTTTCTAACCACTAAATTGCAGCATAGAGCTTTGATGTTAGGGATCTAACACATTACAGACTCTTTTGGCTCAACCAAAAAAAAAAAAAAAAAAATCGAAAATAAAAGAAATTAAAAACACCCTACTTCTGAAACCCAGCTCAGGACGAATCCTTTTCCGACAAATTTGTTTAGGAAATAACCTACAATAAAATTAATTTTGGGGAAGATATGAAATAAAAAAGAATTAAAAAACAAAAAACCTCCTCATTTTGACCTTCGTCTTCTTTTCATTCCTAACTTTTTCAGTCTCAGCCCAAAACACTTTCACCTTAAAAACTTTTCTCTTATTTCCTTTTAACCTGAAGAAAGCAAAAAAAAAGAAAGGCTGTCCATGACCAATAACCTTACAAATAACAAGATGTACAATACGAGATTAATTTTCAATGTGTTGCATTTAGATAATCGCGGTGTAAAAGAGAGAGATCGACCTAAGGAAAATTGAACTTCATCCTTTTAACATAAACTCATAAGATCGCCAAAATTTTTCAAAGGTCGGAGATCTAGAGATACTGTAAGCACGTTTTTGCCCTGTTTATAGTTTTCGTTACTGAAAGATATGGTACTGCAAAATAAACCGAATGAAAGGCATCACACCTTGTTTTTGTCTGCAGAGAGAGTTGTTTAGGTGGGTGTTCGCTTAACTTTCCAGACTTGAAGTTCTAATCAGAGATAAAAATCTAACTTTTTGGAAGAAATTAATTACTGTCGGCTGGTCATTGAGCGAAAACACATCGTATCATTTAGACCGTGTCTTATCGGCCGAAAACTGCCGCAAAAAATTTACAACGACAGCAGCTTCAAGGACTTAATTATCACTCTCATCTAAGAAAATCAATTACTGTCCTCCCCTGAAACTGAATGAGATCAAAACACGGGTAATAAGAGTGATACTCAACGTTATCAGGTCCGGGGAACTGACACTAGAATTCCTAAAAATAACAGATGCAATGATCTTGCTCGTCACAAGGAATCAATTAGTGTCTCATACTGATAAGCAAACAGGTGTGGCCATGATATCTTGCTTCTGTGCCCCACTATCTTTTGAATCTTAACACAACAGCAGTTTTCGATAAACACAAATTGAACTTCGTTGACAAAAATTACTTCAGAGTTGGAAATCATAACAGAAATGTATTTGTGTTTGAGTTGTTTGGGTGAATTGTCAATAATAACCATGTTTCCGTTGCTCGATATGCGCGTTTAGTTCACCCTCCTCCCTTCAACGGAATACAAAACATTTATCCAGCTGACAGAAAGTCAAATAAATGATAACAACTTATGCCCGATACTGTTCAGGACTGTTCTTTTAATCTTATAAAAACTTCTCTTTTGCCGGTCAAAAAGAGCTGTAACGAGCTTTATTTTGTAAACTGGGGTAATCCAAGCCGTTCTTGAAGCTGTATTATTGCTGATTAGCCTTGAATTTTCACCCCATTTTCAGTAACTAAGCCAGGATGTACGTTTTTAAAAAACTTTTGATCTCAGATAACCTACTGCCCCGCGGCATGGTGAGGACTGATGTAACACAACACGCATTTTGCGGTATGATCCTTCTCGCATGTTTCTCAAGTCACAACGATCAAATTTCCGAATTAATTCATTGATTAGAGATGAACGCGGCGAGGGAAATAACTAGAGTGGATAAGCCATTTCCGTAGGGCGACAACACTTCCTGATTGAAGTTTTTAGCCAGCAATTCACCTTATTCTGATGGAGCGATCGCAAGATGATCGTCGGTGGCGTCAGATAGATTTGTGATGATCAAACAAACCCAATTGCGCAACTCATTTAGCACCTTGACAGACGAAGTCACGACACTTTACGTAACCTTTCAAAAAGAACAAAAATTTGATCACGAACCGTTGGAAATGATGTAAAACAACAGTTAAGACCGGATGCAGCAGAAAGTCGCGTCAATATTTAAATGTGTTTTTCACCATTTATTGGAGGACGACTGTTCATTGAAGCAGCGTCCTCATTTAGCAAGTGTTCGTTGGGCTCTTATTCATATATCGTATTAGCAGAAGAATGTATTATTTCGTATTATTTCGTATAAGCAGAAGAATGTTGTTGGCAAGGTCGGGTTTCTTATCCATGCATTTTTATTACAATTTTTGATCTGTCTGAGTCGGCCCCAATCGTTTATAAAAGGTGCGCGGCGAGGGGGCGAAAGGAGTGAAGTGAAGGAGAAACAAGGGCCCCATCTCATTTCGCAATCCCATCCTGCTTTGAAGACGACTGCGGTCGACTCAGAGTAATTACAATATAGGGGTTGAATACGGGCTTCAGCTTTTCGCACATAGGATTTGTTAATAAAAGAACAGATAAAAGAACGAAGCTCGGACGTTGCGTTTTTTCAAAGTGATAAGAAACGAGAAAGATATTACTCTTCAACCCGGTTACACTCAACAACGAAAGGAGACCTGGAAAAAGCCAAAATACAACGGATAAGGGTTCGGAACTGAATTCCTTTAGTGAAACACCCAAAAACTATTCCTCTACTATCCTGCTAATTCAGAATACACAGATTAACTTTCCAATGTCAGTTCATTAGTTTAGGTTGGTCCTAAAGTAATACAGTAGACATTACCTATAAATATAATAGCTTTCTCATAAGATACACTTTATGATATGACTTTTCGTGCACTAATTTTCCATTCATTCATTAAATACTGTTAAAACTATAGCTCGCGCTTGTCGTATCTAAATCCTATTTGAGTTATCAAAGTCCATATCTGTATTAAAAATATTTATATCCTCAAATAGTTTCCTAGATAATTGTTCCTTTTGTTAAGGATGTAAAATGGATTAAAATTTAGCTTATCGTATTCTCGTGGATAATTGTCTACGAGTTTAACCTGAACATGCGACATCTAGCCAGAAACACACTCACAAGGTAAAATTTTCTATGTGGCTGTCTTTAGAAAAATATCCATAAGAATCAAGTAAACAAGTAGTTTGACCATGTGGCTATGTCTTCGTTGAGTTGAAAAAACATTATAAAATATATTAACTACTTAATAGGATACAAAAGAGATCAATTTTTTCCGACCGCTTGATTGTTTACTAGCAATTTTTGAGCTGAGTTCGCATTTACTTAGTTACTTCAAAATTCATTTTGCAATTTTGGAGTTGCAAGAAATATATCGAACAATTTTTCATAAAAAAGGAACTCGAACTAAGTAGAGATGATTAGAAAATTTAACATAAACTCGTGTAATTTAACCTCAACTGCTGTGCGAGATAACTGACTGACAAATAAATTGATTGTACGACCGATCAACTGGTGACTTACTGACCGCTCAACTGACCGATTCGCACACACTGACGACTGAACTAAGTACCAAACCCATACAACAGCCCGACCGGCTCAGGATGATGGACTCGCTGACTGACCACCTCGCTGAACGAGCGACTCTCCGACCCACTGATCGACCGACTAACTGACTTACTGACCGCTCAACTGACTGATTCACACAGATTGACGAACCAAGTAACTTATTCCTTTACCGACCGTCTGACTGTCGCAACGATGCCGCTGTGCAAAAGGGAGCCGACCATTACTGCTTCAGATCTTAAATGTATTTAAACGGAATCTAAAAACCCATCTAATTAAGATAGCTCTTTCCTAACTTACGCATTTCTCAAAAATTTTTTTGGAAATTTCCTAGAGTTCTTGTTTTTAAGTTTTAACTGCAGAGATCTATAAAATAAGTAATACTGAAGAGCAGGTTAGATATTTTTCTCTTTCATATTGTAAAGCGCTTAGAGGCTTGCAACTGATAAGGGTTATTCAACTTGTGTATATTATTAGTACTGGGCAGCAGTTTACCACAGTATAACTATTTCATGTTGACGCTTCAACAATCCGAAAAGTTTGAGTAGGCGTTAAAAGAATCCAGGTAGGCTAAAACTGTCTTGTAACAGAAAACATAGCGATCCTGAAAAATAAAAATT
The DNA here is from genome assembly GCF_964205215.1 of Stylophora pistillata. Taxonomy (NCBI): domain Eukaryota; kingdom Metazoa; phylum Cnidaria; class Anthozoa; order Scleractinia; family Pocilloporidae; genus Stylophora; species Stylophora pistillata. Next base: position 7,331,945 of record NC_142529.1, on the reverse strand, counting down.
TGATAAAAAGAAAAAATAACAAAATAAGTGAATGGTAGAGAAAAATGTTAAACTGTCCAGTCATTGTGTGCAAAATTTGAAAGCTGAACGTGAATGTAGATAAGAAAGGTGATAACCTTACCAGAGTGTCCACAGCACCAGGCCTTTTGGCTCGAATGAGTTTAATGGTCTGAAACACATCAACTGTTTGTTCAATTTTGACTCGTTCGATCACTGACATTATGGAAGCTACACAGCCGCTACGACCCACACCATCACTGGAAAAGCAAGTTATAATACACTTGAGTTATTACTAAATACAATAATAATACAAAAGTGGAGTGGAACTTCGCTTTGTGGAAAGTGCGTGTTGTTATGATGGATAATTACTTTTGGCCCAGAACGAAATGGAGCGCAATCATTCATAAATGTAAAACCTCGTTGGTTTTGTGGGAAACTGCCTCGTTTCTCAAAAGTCCCAGTAAATAAGCGGGGTCGAATCTACATTTTCAATTCTAAATCTAAAGAATAGTCATTCTGTTTTCTTGCATTTTAATTCAAAACTTTTAATATCCTGATCTTGACTGTGGAAACGCGGTAAACAAAAAATAGCTCATCAGTAACGGTAAGAACTGGGACTTTAAAGAAACACGTCTCCGGTCTTTATACTTGATAAAATTTGAACGTTTGGAAAGCAAAACTTGTGATAGAAGTTTCCACAACTTGACAATTGTATCTTTTGAAATAGAATTCAAACTCCAGAACAGTTGTGATAAAAACGTTACGAAATCAGCGCACCTAAGTCCATAGTTTTTATTTCAGACGTCTCACTGTCGATCACAAATTCATCACCTGTTCTCAAGCGACCTCCCAAAGAAGTAATTGAATAGTTGCAATTGAAACTCTATCTATTAGGATACATGGTCATTAACGGACACTATTCGGATCATGTTTACTCTAGGTACCCTCGACCGGTATATCGGTCGAGATCATCGACTATCGACCGAGTCTCGACCGAGTCTCGACCGAGTCTCGACCGATATGACGACCGATATATCGATTCGGTCGAGAGTCCCGACAGTAAACATGATTCCACTATTCAAACTAAAATCTTTCTCTTGCCTGCACTGAAAAACTATGGTGCCATTTCCTGATTGTTGCTGAGACTGCTGTACAGCTGTCATGAGATCGAGTATCTTCTGAGGATCTGGGCACGAGTCTTCGTTGACCCATTCTGTAAAGTGTATGTGTTGTACAGTTGTTGTCCTCTTGGAAGGCTGAGGAAAGAAAGATGAACAGCACTTTACGCTGTGACTAGAAACAACCCTATTTCAAGTCCAGCTCAATTTTAAGTTATCACTCTATATTGTATACAGCTGTTTCGGGAAGGGTTGTCGGAAAATGAAAAGGGTAAAAGTGCACGGGACAACCCTGAAAGGTGTTGTGGTCAGGTAAAAAATCCTTGACCTCAGGGAAATCTCACAAAACGACAATGTAAGGACAAGACATTGCAGGTTAATATACATTTATTCATCATTTGAATTATCAAAGTTCATTGATTACCGGATACCAAGATTTCCTAACGAGATTGTCGCATGAACTTTTGTCCTTTTTGCGACGACCTTTCTCAAACAGCTGTATATTATTACCTTTCTCGTTATCAACGTCATAATCATTAAGAAAACGTTATTATAAATTCGGTAACTTGATCTACTTTAAGCAAGGAAGAAACACGCCAACATAGCTTAATCTCGATTGATCACCTTTGTTGTGTCACTATTTCTGTACATTTTCACTACTATCATCGTCATCATCGTTATTAGCATCAGCATTACCAAAGGCATTATCATGTCGAGACCACAGTCTTAACTTCAACTTAAATCAGCATTATCATGTCAAGACCAATGTCTCAACTTCAACTTAAATCAGCAAGGGATAAAGTCAATGAGATGCTCTCTTCAAACGCCGAATCTTAACATCATCAAAGCTGTATAGCGTTCCTAGAAGAAGCGTACCTTGGTATTTATCACGCTAAATCGTCGCGTGGTCATGTTGTTTGAGGTGTTTTCCGACAAAAGCTGTACAGTGATGTCGTCATGCCTAGCAGATCCTTGACTCGGCCAATATTGTGGGTAATTCTACAACAGATAAAAACAAACGAAATGCAACAACTGTCAGATGGTTTATTTACCAACCAACACTTGTGAAATAGTTTGTAATCTAATTTCCCAACAAAAAAGAATCAATTTCCCGTGTTTTTGTTCATCTGCATCCTTTCTTGTCACAATTTTCGTTACTTTCATTTTCATTCCAGGGCACGAGTCCAAATACATTTAAAACTCGTCTATGGATTATCCATGAAAATGCAGCATGTTCCGTTTGAGGTTACAACTGAAGTGAGCTTTAAAAGATGTTGTCCTACCATTAGTGAGGAATGTGATACCTGTTTTCCTTCTTTCAAGTTATTTAACATCACAACTGTACCAATATTGTACTGTGATACCATCCGCCAGAAATCTCCTATAGTGTTGTCTAGTGGAGCTTGAGTCAAGATGTAAGCATCACGTTCCTTGTAGTCCTGACCATGAACAAAATGAGATGATCTAAGAATAACTTGAAGAACCAACATATACACTTAACTGCAGAGCCACTATCATAAAAAAGGAAAAACAAAAATGGAAAAGGCAATTGGTAATTTATTAGCACATGAAACTACTTTCAGGCTTTATACCCAGCAGACGAGAAATTTAAAAGAATTTCTCCCTGAAAAGTTCTTTCAACTTTCTTGAGAGTATCAGATGTTTAGAAATTTCAACGATTCCAAAAATTAAAAACAAAAACTATATGTTGAATCCCGTATGTTTATGCTCTACGCTACGAATTTGGTTTTTCCCGTTTTTCTATTTTCTATAACAACGGTACTGCAGTTAGGTGTACAAACACATTTACTTGATGGAAAAAAAACTCGACACGATTCTCAGTCTTTGAAATTTAGAAATCCGCTCTATATTTAACTGTAGTTGGTAAATTCAACTTATTTAGCTATATTTGTAGAAAACTAAAGATTACATCTACCACGTAGCTTTAATAAACACCGCCAATAAACGGGAGCACCTGTCTTATATATTCTAATGCAACACCCCTAACGCTACACCATGGCTCTAATACAGGTATTAGTAACAGCGCCTTTTAGTCTGGTGAACCAAAGTCAAAGTATTCACAACAACAAACTAGAGAAGAAGACATCTGATTGGTTAATAGGGTAGCACGAGTTTTCTAGACTGATGACAGAGCGCAGTATATATATATCTTATTAAACAAGCGCGAGAGCCGCACTGGGAGAATATCGGCCCGAGGTTTTGACAGTACGGACCGAGCGCAGCGAGGTCCGTACAAAAAAGACCGAGGGCCGATATTCTTCCAGTACGGTCCCGAGCAAGCTTGGTTAATAAGAGATTTATTATACGACTGAAGTTCAAAGGGACACAAGTGCGGTATCATTCGGGACCATTCGGGACAGTGCCTGGTCCAATAGGGGAATCCTTGTTTACAATATTTGCCTCATTAGCATAAGCAATTCAGTTTCTGATGGAGCTAAAAATAAATCAGTTCTGAATATCGAAAGGTAAAAGTACGATTAACTCGGCCAATGAATACAAGCCTGGTGCATTGAATACTTTTTGTGCAACACGGGTTTAAAAACTCAAAATTTTACATAGAATGTATGAGCTCATTAGCGCTTTTGCCACCCAGAAATTTTGCAGTTTTTGATGGACTATTTCTCCTTGAATATTACACCCAAAGAGCTAAAAATTTCACCATGTACTAAGGTTTTCTAGCTCTTTAGCTGCCTGAGGTCAATTTGTATCTAACATGCTTCCTTCTTTACGCAAAGCCGTATGCAAATGAGCAAAAATGTAAACAATGACGTCAGCATGAATCCGCCTAAACTGAGAGAATATTGACCGGCAAATAGAGCATTTTGATTGGTTGATTTTAGTTATTGGCCCTCTGACTGCCCGAGTCGTGTAATTAACACATTTAATTCTCTATTAGTTTCGACACAGTACTAAAAAGAAAAAAAAATCTTGAGAACTGATAACTGATGTACTTACATTTACAAACGAAGCATTGATGTAGTCTCGGTCTTGTTGAGAAGACATCAAGCGGACTCTAGCAATATCCACTAGCAAATAAAAAAACAAAAACCGCTATTATACTCAATGGATATACAAACTTCCTTTTTTCCTAAAAGAATTAGGCCAATAAAGAGCCAGCACTATCAACTCCTGGCCGTGACTTTTGGATTGCAATGATCAACGCTTTTTAAGGAATTTTGTAATTGATTAAAGAACTATCTTAATTATGGTGATATTATGAAGATGGCTAAAGGAGACCACTTACACGGAGGAATATTTCGAAACCTGTTCTTGTCGATGTTTGAAGGTTGAAATGCTGCTGTGGTTTCTTCTCCAGAAGAGAGACAGTCACTGACAAATTGCAGACGCTAAAACACAAATAATGTTGACAACAGTATCATCAAGAGAAAATATAATACATGCATGAAAGAACCTCTGAAAGAACCTCTCCCTTGTCATATGAAAGAACTTCTCCCTTGTCAGGCAACTCTCTGTACAAACAGACACGCTCTTAAAAACCAATACACGAGAAGATCTCAAGGCAAGCAAAATTGAATTTCATCAGGTACCAAAAGTGAAATTGATAAGTAACAAAAGCGATAGCACGTAACATTTTCAGTTGTGAAAGTGCTGCAAGAGTAACTCAATGCAAAAATGACGAAAAACTGAAGTCTTCATATCAGGATTCCAATGTTTTCATGTGAAATGTGGAATAGTCTTCAATTACCTTAAACTCCTCTCCAAACCCAGCGTTTTTACGAGATTTAGTATCTCTAGAAAGTTTGTTAACCATTATTCGTAAGTCCTGGGGAGCAACCTCTGTATTTCCACAGGTCAAGGCCTCCATCACAGCTTGATGCAAAAAGACATACTGGTCCTACAAAGAAACAAAATCGTTAACCAATGAATCGTCATTTTCCATACGCAGTACCTGTATATGATTTATCGAGCCAGGTCTTCAGTACTTACATCTTTCTGCACCATATGGGGACGATGTGCACGCATCACATGCACATAATTATAAATGAACACCGTTTTAATCTTCTCAGCCCCTTCCAACATGGCGTCAATAGCAATGTACGTACCAGTGCGACCAACACCAGCACTAGACATAAAGAAGAGATGCTTTGTAAGAAATCAGAGTGAAAATCTTAGGATAGCCTTTATGCTGCCTCCCTCCCCTTGAAAGTTATGGGGGTGCCGTGGAGGAAACTGGATTAAAGTAAGGAGCAGAGGATGGGTTTGCCATCCCGACAAAGGCTGTAAAAATTCCTCTTGACAGGGCAGGGAGAATAGGAGACCACCCCCCCCCCCCCCTCGTCAGAACTGTGGATAGCTTTACTACTTATCTCATACCAAACCACTTCTGGCGACAAGATCGCTTATTAACACTCACCTTAGAGTATTTAATATTTACTTACTTTGAAATATCTATTGGCTTATTAATGCCCTAACGTAAAAAAAAAAAAAAAAAAAAAAAAAAAACCTGTATCTTTTTATACCCCTCTCCTCACTCCAAGCAAAAATTTCTGGATCCGCCCATGAGGCAGTCAAATATGTCCAGTGAAGGAGGGGTACCATAATACCTTAATGGCAGTTAAAAAGGAAAAGTTGAGCAGTTTCTTTATCTTCGTTTTCTTCGCCAACTACACCTGAGAGTCATTTCTAGCCTTGCCACTCCTCATTATTAATCTTGGATAAGCCGCCCAAAAGCTTAATTGCAAAATTTCTAACAAGCAACTGTACTTAGGGCTCGGAATAACGACATTCCCTTGTCATATGAATAACGACAATGAAGCAACAACCTTTTGATATTTACCTGCAATGCACAACGAGTGGACCACCAGTAGCCTGGTGTCTGGCATGAATCTTTTGTCTAAATCCAAGCAAAGCTGAAGAACGCGCAGGGACACCTCTGTCTGGCCAAGTAAGGTAGTGATACTGCTGTACCTCGCGTTTCTCTGAATTCTGAAAAACAAATTCAAGTGTTTGGATGATAGCTGTGATGGCGGACATTTAAATAAGAACATGACACCTCTTAGCCGGCGTATTAAACACGTTTCACCAGATGCATCTGCCATCCTCTGTGTACATTGAAAATTAAAAAATTAACAACAGCAATAATGAAATTATCTGCCGACGTGTTGGTCGTAAATAAGTTAAAAAAGTAGAAGATAAATGCAGAGAAAAGTATTTATAAGTCTTCTTACCTTTACAAGTACAAATGTCCGAATAACGTAATCGGCAAACACTGCAGTCTTGCGTAGAGTAACAGTAATAGCTCCAAACTTGGAATTACTCTCTGGCCAATATTGCTCACACTTGGTCTGAAATGCAACACCAAGTGCTTTCACAGTAGTAGTGGAGCCCATGGTCTCCTTCACAACGATTCCGCCCCCTTTCCTTGTAATAAAAAGTGTTGTAACGGGGGAAAGAATTGCGCAACATCTCAACTGAAGAGAGTTGCGACGTAAAATGTCGAAACCTTGACCTTGATATCGGTTATTTGTTCAATTACTGTCTTTTTCTTTCGCAGGGATTTACGACGCATGAAGAAAGACAAGCAAGGTAAAGACCCTTCTATAGATAGACGTCGAAATTTAAAATGACTAGGACCAGTGTCGCAATAAAATTACAGGTTTACGGCCGCACTTTTGCCCCTTCACCCGTGAAAGATCTTCATCGTGTTAGTGAAACAGAATTAGCCCTGATTGGCATTCCTTGCAGCTAAAGTAAAGGATGAGTGTCAAGAAAACCCAGACAAGATCTTCAAAAGTTGGAAAACGCAAAAATGGCATACCTTTCCCAGCTCGACCAGGTTTGTCAGCATGACGATGGTAGAACAATCATTTTGCCAAATCATTCGCCAGAAATCATTTACTGTCCCACAGTTTGGCCCTGAAGTAGTATTTGAAGAATCAAATAAGAGAGGCAGACACGTTTCTCTGGACGTTTTAATGGATTGGCCAGAACAGAGAGACCTTCATTCAAAAACCATGGACTAAATGGGGCAGCTTCATACAAAAAAAAAGCTATTTTGACCAATTATGTCCTAATAGTTGTTTGAATAAAAATTATTACCTTGTGTGGCGATGTAACACATAGTTTTCTCGTCAAATGTCTGAAGGAAGGATTTGAACGCAGAACCAAAATTAGTGGCGGAAACTTGAAGAAACTAGACTTTCCTTTACGAAATTCTTCTTTTAATTGCCCTTACAAAAAGTTTCGAACGGAAAGAGTGTTGTAAATAATCCGGAATTGCATCGGCTTTGTCTTTAAGGCTTTCCTTGTGCGCACGCTGTGATTGGCGAAAAACATCGGCATCAATTTCAGACGTAATCACAATTACAATCCATACTTGCGTTTTCCCGCGCTTAGGACGGTTTAGTACTTTACCAACACTGACTTTGAGTTCTTACTGGCTCCTTGAGATTTTCCCGTGCTCTGATTGGCGGTCGCGTTGACTTTGGTTTTGGTTTCAAGACACTCATTGGAAAGAACTGTGTATACGTATTCAATGAGCTACTTACCGGGATGTAACTAGCGTTAATGTAGTCAGACGTAGGATCGCCTTCCACTTTGTCCAAAACAACACGAGAATGATCATCTGTTAATAAACAGAGCTTGTCATTAAAAACGAAGTTTGAGTAAAGCTAGAGGAGACAAAAACGTTCAATATACACTTTGCCGCAGTACACTACATGTGACACATAGCTAAGACTCGGGTAAAGAATTGGCCCTTGTTGATGACGAGAATGACCGTTGGTTCAAGTCAAACGACAAAGACGAATAGGACCCTGGCAATGAAGAATACAGTCATGCTTTGGGTGCGAGTGTAAGCTACAAACCAAGCGAATTTCGTAACTAACACAAATCGTTCTTGAAGCAGATATAGTCAATTAAGATTTAAGCTGAAATATCAACGCAAAAAGAGTGGTTCTTTCTTACAATTTATTAAAGAACAGACGCATACACCAATGTAGATGTAATTACTATTGATAACTTTTGCCTTCTTTATTACAAAAAGCAAATAGGTTTCCGTATTGCAGTTCGTCTCTTTAGTAATGTATCACAGAGGAAGTGAAAATGTAGTACGACCTTCTGTGATGTACTCGACTTAAAACCAATTCTGGTTTTCCCGCGCTGAAGATAGTTCTCTCAATCTAACTTCGAGTTCTCATTGGTTCCCTGTGATACCTTACGCCGATCTGATTGGTTGTGGTGATTCCTTTGTTTTCGTTTAAGAAAATCACTCGAAATGTGCTCTATTTGGAAATTACGTGAACTACTTACAGGTAGTTATGTTTCCATAACGGTTCTTAGATTTGTTTTTCCGGCCAGCATTCCAGGAAGCCTGCATGCCTCCAAGAAAATCCTAGAAAATAGTCATGAGTTCCATGACCACCATAAACTTTCATTAGAAATTATTGCGATGTATTGACTAGACATTGTTTTTCACTTGATAGGTTAGCTAGTAAAAACAAGTCAAACACTTCGAGAAACTAGAAAACCTGAACCAATTAACTTACATCTCCACCATTAAAAACTATAGATGAACCTGACACTGCCCGCGTTTTTAGATTCCAAACAGAAGCCTTACCTTTCGAAAACTGTCCACAAATGTGCCAAAGATCCTGCTTTCCACTTCATTCGATTACCCTTGCCATAGCTACGTCTAAAATCTCTTTTTTTCTCACCCCTTTGAATAATTAGTTGCTAATCTTAACTAGAATCACAATTTTCCATCGATAACCAGGGCAGCAAATGTCTCGTATTTGAGCCGCGAGTTGCGGTTTCACGTATGCCGGCGTCCAACGAACACTGATTTTTGTTTCTAGTCCAGTCTACTATGCGTGTTGTAGAGTTTCTAGTTAAACAAATAATTCAAAGGAAATGGAAAAAATGTGAAACCGATAATTTCTCTGCGAAAAATTGATATGTCTTAGATCGTGGAAGAGCCATGGAAATACCTTAAATTCCTCTCGCAGCACAATAGCTCCATTTTTTGATTTTTTCCTGAAGTATTTTGGAAACTCATCGACAGGAATTGGTTTGGGTTTCCCATCGTCAGGCTGACTGTAGACAAGTTCCTCGTCACCAGACGAGGATGTATCTACAGCATCTATAAAAAAACAGCGTTCAGAGATAGTTAGATAGAGTGAACATTTGTACCACAAGTTGAAAACGTTCTTTGCAAAGGTTTGATATAATCTGTTATCGATTTTACGGCTTAAATTTGATCTTCAACTTTTAATCCATGTTTCTCTCCCAAAATCAAAGTAAGTAGCATTTTCGAGCGAGATTTTGTGGATCAATTATGGGATAAAGTGCCGTTGTTTTTCGTTTTTTATAATATCCCCAGTCTGTGGAACCTGGATTTCGCGGTCACTCCTCCGTTCCCGGTGGGTGACCTCTTAGTAGAGGTTCGATTGTAGTCTTCAAGTTTCACATTCAGCCATACCTAAACACTTTGCCTAAACAGATTGATATACTGAGGCGCTTGCTACAATAAACACACTGAACGGTTGAACCCCAAAAGGTGTTCCTAGGATTAGTTACTGTTACATCAACAACTCAAGAGGTACGCCAGTGAGTTATATGTTAATCATACCTTGCTCTTGTTCACGGCTAGCGACAAAACTAACGTTTTCATAAAATCCTCCGGTTGAGTTAGGAACTGGACCATTCTGGATGTCATCCAGTGGAGCTGGAGACTTTCCCTCATCACCCTCCTTCCGTGATAGCTTCCTCCTATTAATTGGTAAAAAAAATTGAAGATGCTGTTCGTTTCTGTTACGAACGTGGGATATATAAAAAAATAATATAAGCTGAATTACATATGCATTTTGATTGGTTCTTTCTTATGATCTATTGGAGGACGGACGCATAGATGACGTCACCATTAACAGCAAGGTCACCTGAGCCATTACTGACTTCATATGTGGCAAGCGGCCTGCAGATTGCTAGGAACAGCAATGTCGAAAGCCTCAGGTAAGTAAACAGAAGAAGAATGAAGTAAAGAAGAATACTGTAAGCAGTGATCAATTGCAACACGAACCTTTTCTATTTTATCTTTTCCCCAACTGAAAGAAAAACTAAAACTATACCCCAAGAGTATACCTTTTCCTAGCAGTGCTAGCTCACCTTCGATAGAAGAACACGGCAACAACAACCGCCGGAATAAGGAGCAGCAACAACACCACAGGTACAGCAACAGCTGCAGCATTTAGCCCAGTCGCTCCTTGATTTTAAAAAAGAAAATAAAACATAAAAACATTCCCTTTTGAAAGAACTACTTTGAAGTAAATTCAAAGTAGTACAGAGAGTTCGACTATTGCATTGATGATGCCTTTAATTCCTTTCCAATCCTTTTTCTGCGACTTTTACAAGTAAAATGTACAGTATAATCTGCGACTTTGGACTGGAAACAATGTTAAAAAGGATCTTCACGACTTTCTTCGTGTCAGACTCAAATACGAAGGGAAAAAATTATAAATGCCTGAAATATCATGCGTTTTTAATCAAATATCACCGTCTTTCTAGATTTTCTCTCTGGACCGGTTCGAACCCTGACTGCGAGAAACATTACCAACAAAAATAAGATGCGATGTCACACACAGCCAATTCGAATTATTAATAATTGACCAGTGAACACGCTACGATTGAAACAGAAAGATCAGAACTTTATCAAGGTTGTCTAAAGGAAGTCTTTTTCCCTTGTGCGAAATAACGTCATAACATCAGCCAAATTTTAGAAAAGTAAACTTTTACCTGCTTCAACAGAAATCCTGGCGACTTTGCTGACCTCTCCATAAATGTCCTAGAAAGGACATCAAATTCAGAGAAGTTTCTATCAAACTTTTTTTGCAAAATGCATGTAACTAACTATTTTGTCTTTTAGAAGAATCAAATACTGTCAACGCTCGCCACCTTTTCAACCAATCACATTCAAAACAAGCAGCTTGCTTGTTTTCACTTTGAGTTCTCATTGGCTAATGATAACATCAACCTTTGTTTTGATTGGTCGCTGGGATTACTTTGGTTTTGGTTTCTCGATACAATTGAATTGCTCTATTTAATGTACTTCATGAGTATCAAAAGTTACTTACGCCTTTGTGTTCTGTTATGGCTCTCTGATAAATAATGTAGTCATCTCCTCTTTCAAGTTTTTTGTTAACAAATTTTCCATACGGATTCCCGTCGCCGACGGTGAACTTCCAAGACTTCTCAAAGACTGGAGTATTTTCTATTTCGGCAGCAACATAAAAGTTCAGGGTATCTTTGTTTGAATCCTCTAACTCTGATTTATACTCAGTGGGAAGCTTCTCAACACCATCAACAACTCTAAGAACAATGACTTGATAAGCACTGAAAGAGTGGAAAACAATTAATTCGTCACAAAGATCAATGAAATATTAAACACAAGGAGTTTTACATATACAAGACCGAAAATATTGTTGAAATAACAGTCACCTTATTGGACCATTCCTTTGTTCTGCGGGCCAAAGTTCAACTTCAGCCTGTGAGTCAGAAACCTTCCTGATGGTCAATGATGGTACAACTGGAGCCAATGGCTCTAAGAAGAAAATAAATTTTACAATATGATTAGCATAACTGTTACACTAAGATCAGTATGCATATTCTCCATACTGATCTCCATGCATTTCCTTAAAGAAGCTGACAAGGAGAATTTGTTTTAAAAATCAAGAACTTCTTCAGTTGGTGATCATTTCCTTTATTCTCCTGACCTTAATGTGTGATTCAGGGGTGATAATTTATTGTAAGGAGAAATTAGATGCTAGTCACTCTTAGGGGTCAAATGATTAAGAGAAACATGCTTACCTCCTATTTCTGTTTCCTTTTCCAAATAGGTAGGGGATCCCTTGTTTCCACATTCTGAAATTCCATAAACCTGAAACTCATATTTGGTACCTGGTACCAAATTATCAAGGGTACATTTTGTTGTCCCCTGTACATCTTTGCTGCCTTCATGTAAAAAGCTGTTGTTGTATGACTTTTTCCCAGAGTACTCAACCTTAAACAATCAAACAAAACCCATTGAGTCAAATGCCAATTAATACCACATTTGCCTTAATTTATTTACCAATAAAATCTCTCTAGTCTTGCATGGTCACGGTCACAGTGCAAAACAAAAAACATCATATCATAAAGGAGTTGTCACATGTACATGCAAAATGACATACAGCTGTACAAGTTAAGAAATTCCTCTGACTTACCACAGTAACTATTATGGTGGCTGCGATCATATATTGTAGTCATACAAATGGCATGTTACATTTTCCCTGGCTGGTATACTTATGCATTAGGTCAAGTAGGAATGACAAAAATCACAAAAGAACACAGTTTCGGATTTGCAGCTGGAAAATGTTGCAGTACATTTTCCTTTAAAGCCCATGTTTTTTCAGTAAAGTAGATGTCAAAAAAATAAAGCACAGCACCTTCCACTTTTCTCCTGTAGCAGTCTGGGGTCTTTCCCATTCCAATGTCATCTCTTTTGACTGAGAGTTTGTTGCTCCTAGGTTGTTGGGTGCCCATGCTGCTTTGACATATTAGGAAAGAAAACAATGTATGTATCATAGCCTTTTTTTAAAGTTAGTTTCTTCTTTTTTGTACACACTTAGTACCTTTTTTGTTAATTTCCCACTTTTTTGGTACATTTGTTGTTTTCCTTGTATGCACAATCCATGTTGAAAAAAAAAAAAATGAATTTTAAAAAAGTCACTATGAAAAACTGAATGTGACAATGAAATAATTTTTACAGCTTATGAAAAAGTTATGGGAAAGTCTGAAAATTGTTTTCCTGGGCACACAAGGAGGAGGTGCACGTTAATATGTTTGACATCAGTCACTACTACCCATTAATGAAGCTGTAACTAAAGCTATAGGTAACTCTACAATACCTTGCAATTTTAACTTTTACTGGTGATTTTGAATCACTTTAAATGTTAAGCTTCTATGCAGTTTAGAATAATGAATTCAAAGCAAACTTTTGCATGCTCTAAGTTGTTGAAAAAAGTGAGACTCACTCAATTCTTCCAATGGTAAGGGTTGACTAGATGGTCCAGGACCAGCCACAGTATACGCTCGAACAGTTACATTGTAACAAGGCTGAATATCATACAGGATAACAAATGCTCTTGTTGTATTAACAGTTTTGCTGTTGTCTGGAGACCTTTTTTTTCGACTTCCAGATGACTTTTGTGATGCTTTGATCTCATATGACATAACTTTGCTATAACTCTCTTTTCTTGACAGAGGTGACCATGAAATATTGAAGGTTGTTCGGTTCAATGTACGGAAAAATACATCATTTGGTGCTACACTGGGCACTGAAAAAAAACAAACAAAAATATACCTGTAGCAAATCATTGAAGAGTCAGTGGTAAGAATTTTAAATTCTAAAAACCTCTTTGATGAAAATCTCACTCATAAATTTTACCTGGAGTGTATTTCAGTAACTCTTCCCTCCTCCCCCTACATACTTTTTTATTTTTTAGGTATGAAGTCATTAATATCCAATACAAACATGTTCACCAGTCCTTCATAACTACAGTACTGCTCTAAAGTACGTTCACAGTTCCTCAAAAATTGATCCTCCATACTTTTTTTTCTAGGATCACTAGGCTTTTGTTGAGTTTTGAGATGTTCAAGACGGGTTTCAAGATGCTTAAAACCATTTCAAGCACCTTGAGTTGATAGGGAGAATCGGCATCCTGTATCTATGTTGTAGTTCAATTTTATACTTGGTTCAAATTTTATTTTCCTTTGTTCTCGGTCATGTTCATGTATGATACTGAGTTTGAAACAAAGGATAAAATTGAACTACAACATCTACAGTCACGTAAGATGTAGCTGTTCTCTACTTGTCTACCTTAATATCACTTACCCTCTATGTACTCATCAAATAACATTTAATAAGTTTGTAGACAAAGTGAATCTAATTGATTATAATGTTTTCTGACTCACTGAATCACTCTTACCATAATCATCAGTCTGAACAGACACAGTGGCATTTGGTCCTGGTTTAATAGTCACAGCTCTGACGTGAAACTGATAGGTGACTCCACCTAACACATCCACTGTATAACTTAACATATTTTCTCCCAAGGTTTCAGTGTGAATATGATGAGGATCTTCATTGTGACTATACAACACAGTGTAACTCCTGATAATGCCATTTTCTTCTGCTGGCTTATACCAAGTAAGCTTTATCTTTGGACCAGCTGATTTATCAGGCATTATCTCAGAGTGCGAAAAGTTGGAAGGAGTGCTTGGTGCTAAAGTAATAAAGAAATGGAAGATGAAGGTTATTATCTACACTAGACTCATAGGATTGACCTTTGGCAGAAAAAATGTAAAAGTTAGATGATGCACTTTCACATTTCACTTACAATACAGAAGCTATTTATTAATAATAACAATTATAATAATATCTTAACTTTAAAATTATCATGCATAATATCAATACAGTAAACAACACTGTTAAGTTTTAGCTTCTTACCATCTTCCAGTGTCTGCTCAACCTTTACAGAACTCTTTGGTCCATCACCACGAGAACCAACAGCCAACACTTGGAACTCATATTTGGTATATTTATCAAGAGTAGTAACATCTTTCGTTAATGTTGCTTCTCCTTTAATAGACACCATATGTGAATTAGCCATTGAGCCTTTCTGTCTGTAGAACAACTTATATCCTGTTACTTCTCCATGTCTGGCATATTCTGGCAGCAATGTCCACGATGCTTTTACACTAACTGATGAGATTGCAGTCACAGTGAGGTTGCCAGGAGCTTGTGATGGAACTGAATTGTTCAATAAAAATGATAAAACGTACTTATATTTATATTTTATTTAAAAATATAGGTGTAGATAAAGTATTTGCCTAGTGTATCAGTGTAGGCTTTGAGATTTTACACAACATGTTAAGTGAGGTAACTCAGAATATTCCCTTCTAATATCATTTTTCCCAACACCTAAAGGATTTCATTTAAGTGCCCTTGAGATCAAAATTTTTGTACATCTTTATTTTTCATTTTTGTGTTAAGACGTGTGTCTCCTTCACCAACCCTGCCAAATTTCAATATAGTCCGAGCACCTGAAGTATCGTTTTTGGGCCAGCTGTTCAATTCGCGATTTTGTGTCCACCATTTAATTTGACTTATAATGTTCCAGAAGTTGATAGCAGGACTCACTCAGAGGAAGAGATGTCAAAGGCTCAATGCAAAAATCTCACCTAACAAAATGTCAAGCAAACGTAACAGAGCTTTACTCTCTTCTTATGAAAACATGTAAAACAATGACAGAATTGATGCGTAATTGAAGGCTGTAGCAATTGTGCAAACCATACTGGTGGTATTTCTCTGCATTAAAGCCTTGCAAATAGGTCAGAGCAGGAAAAACAGGTGTGATTTGTGCAAACCCACCAGGCGAACTTCAATCTTACAGGAATATTTGTGATCTGCTCCGAACACTTTTCGGAGAATGTTTCGAGAGATCTGTGAACTTCAAAGGATCTAGGCGAAGAATTCTGCCGGGTTCAGTGCCTACTGTTCAAAAAAGGGACAAGAAAAACCGTTCTCGCTGCGATCTTGATGAAAGGGAAGTCTATGTGTTTTGTCACCTTTCCATGTGGGCTGATCAATATCTGCCTTTAACAGCTCTCTGGCAGAATACCTTACACAAAGGAAAGTACTCAGTGAACATTGTAAATAAAAATGATAAAATAGCTGAATTAAAGTGTTACTGAGACGAAAATTGATGTTCTTCAAAACAAATTTTTAATGCTAACAATTTAAATTTAGATCCTGAACAAAAAGAATAAAACACAATTCAGACCTATTGCAGCAAGAAAAGTCCGAAAAAATTTTGATTAAAACTCACTAAATTCATCCGCCAATTAGCTCTGTCGAAGTAAATAGTAAATTCAGTGGCGATTTTGCTTGAAAATCGTCACTGTTCTTTATTTTCCACGAGAGTTAAATGGCCTGGGGTCTTTGTTTTAGTAGTGTGAAAATGAAGACCAGGGGGTCTTCATTTTCATACTACGAAAATGAGGGCCTTGCATTAGCCATCATTAAATGCCCGAATAAAGCCTGCTTAACCTTAGTGAGGCCCTAAAATATTCCGATCACTCTTTCGACGGAGATGTCTGTTCCAAAATTGGACTCATTGCATAGAAAAACAAACCCAAGAGCCAAAATCTGAGTGGTAGCTGAAGAAAGAACAAGAAAAACCACGCGCAAACTGTCTAAACATATCAAAAGCTGAAATAACAATTACTAGTGCTCAGGGTACATCTATAATCGTACTTTCAAAAGATTTTCTGCTTTTAATAAAGCGTCTTCATTTTCGTACTATGAAAATGAAGACCCTGCATTAGCCAAAAAAAATTGCTTACTTTTTAACGAGAATTTTCCAACAGAGAAGGCTTAACGACTGTCAGAATCTATTTTAGCTACGAAATACAGTTGACATAGATTATTTATTGACAGAACCCAAGAGTCATTGCCTGTACAGAACATGTCATTTGTTATTCTGTCACGTGATGCTAACTGTAAATCAAAGGCGGCTAGCATTAGAATTCTGCCTGCTGTTCCAGAATAATATGTGTGGTAAGTTTACCTGAGGAAACCCTCAAGAATATCAACACCAAATTGGCTCACATAGTGAAACAGAACAGACAAGATGGGCCAGTAGTAATGGCAGTATAATAGTGGGAAGAAACGCGTGAAGTGTAATGTATTATATTACTAAGCATTGTTGCTGTTTAATGTGTGATTAACTTGTAATTTCTATGATTTTCTGTTTACAGGATCTTCGTTTTTGTACTACGAAAACTAAGACCAGGGGTCTTCGTCTTCCTACTACGAAAACGTAGACTGGGTCTTAGGTCTTAGGTCTTCGTTTTGTAACACCTGGCAAAAAGGGTTTTAACTTGACCCAATTCAACTTTCTGGGAACAAATTAGCCTAAAATAAAATGGTCAATTTTCATCTCAGGGGCACCTTAATGCAATATAGACAAAATACATATATCTTATTAACCAAGTGCGAGGGCCGTACTGGGAGAATATCGGCCCGAGGTCTTGACAGTACCGACCTAGCGCAGCGAGGTCTGTACAAAAAAGACCGAGGACCGATATTCTTCCAGTACGGTCCCAAGCAAGCTTGGTTAATAAGAGATTTATTATACGACTGAAGTTGAAAGGGACACAAGTGCGGTATCATTCGGGACCATTCGGGACAGTGCCCGATCCAATACTGAGAGAATATTGACCGGCAATAGAGCATTTTGATTGGTTGATTTTAGTTATTGGCCCTCTGACTGCCCGAGTCGTGTAATAAAGTAGAATTATTACCTGCAGATAGGAGCACTCCATAAACTTCCACTCTCAATACCTTATGTTCATGATATGCTATTGGTATAAAACGGATGAACCTTGCCAATGTATATTCCCTCAGACCATGTTTCATTATGTCATTTCTCCCAGAATTACCATTAAAGACCTAAAATAACAAAACTTGCATGAAAGTCAATTTGCCACACTACTATAATGTGTAGGGTGAGGAAACTTAAATGAAACCAAAATGCTAATACGTAAGGTTAGGTTTCCTTCAAAAAGAGCAAAAATGAATGAATTAAAGATGTTTCCTACAGACAATTCTTGAACCACACTTGCTAATACTTTACCCAAGTCAAGGTGTGGGCCGAGTGTTGACCAACATACTAGTAAATATCAACTGATAGTGAAGACTAACAGGGAACCAACTTGAATAACAAGGCAAATGACACTCAGCCGACTCTCAACCAACATTGGTAAAAATGTCAAACAATAGAATCCACCAACAGATGCCTTAAGTACACAATAGATGATCCCTCCTGCCTTGCACTTTTATGGAAGTAAATGTAAGAAAACTATTAAAATTTAAAAAATTCAATGAAGTTTAGCATGATGTTTCAATTACATTGAACTGACCTTCTCAGCATTGTTTTCTTTATAAACGTAAAAATGGGCACTATCGAAAGATATGTTAATATTGTACTTGGTTGTCCACTCATTAATATCATTGGCTCCTTGTGTAGCTACAGCACAGATAACATAGTCATTCAGTAGATCAATTTGTAGGTAGTCTGCAGGATCATTCACAGGTTGGGGTCCCCAACCACGGCCTTTTGACCTCGTTATATTCAGTCGCCCAAACTGAGGAAGATACACTTCACTAAAATATGTTGAGGCTGAGAAGCTGCTGTCTGGAATTGCATCATCTTTAGCCACACCAATGGCTGAACTATCACATTCTGTTAAAAGACAACTAATTATCATAAACTGTGGTTTCAACCCAGAAAATCAATTTATTATACATAGACAGTAAAAATCACAAGTGTGCTGCACCATCTGAACACCTCAAGTGATTTTACTAGACAAAAGTGATTTTAAGGTATAGACACGTATATTTGTGTGAAGACTGTTGCTGTTGAATGCAAATTCAAGGCTTGAAAAAAAAAAACCCTTTTCACTTTGCCACCTTTTAGAAGAGAGAAAAAGTACAGCTTGAAACTTCCAACTGCTGACATAGTACAAAGTCATACAGGTATGTATCCCTAAAATTACATCATACCCAAGGAAAGTGCTTGAACAATTTTTATTCACTCACCACGATGCATAGAAAAAATTACTTGTTTACTACGCTCACTCATTTGTTTTTTTAATGAATTAAAATTAAAATTGTTCGATCATGTGCACTTCCCATGGAATAATCTCAGTCTATATCTATACAAACATATTTATAATGGTCTTCTTTGATCATAAAAAATTTTGAAGTCTGCACATATACCTGGCTTTTGTTTCACTCCAAACACCTCTGTTCTCATACACACACCACCCTGGTGTGTTTGTGGCAAGAATCGCAGATACCTTGTTAACACTCCATAAACAACATGCTTCACGATTGAGTTTTGGTCATCATTTCCCAAAAATAACTAAGATTGTAAAAATATAAAGCATTAAATGTCACAAATATATGATGTAAATTACGGTAGGTTAATTTCAATAAAATTAGTAACTAGGCTAAGGGAAAATGAGATTGTTACAAATGGCTGGCTGTCAGAGAACCAGAAAATACTGATTTGTGGGCACAATGTTCATGAAATTGTCATTGTGTGAAATTCACGTAAAAATCAGTTGTATTTTTGTCCTCAAATTGTTAGGACTCAGGAACACTCTACCTTAACTTGTCCACCTTCCTTGTAGTCTGTCCAAGTTGTCCCATCTGTGGATAATTGTAGTCTGTAAGTCTTTACCCACTGATCTGCTTGAGTATTCCCTTGTGTAGACACAGCACAGATGATATGAAGTGTCTGTAGATCAATCTGTAGAGATGGGTTAGAGTCAGTTGTTCCTGCACACCATGATGATCCTGATGCGTAGTTCAGTCGACCATTCTTAGCTGGTGTGCTGGCACTTTGAACAGATGAAGCAGTTATGCTACCATCTAAAATTCTGCCATTTCCCAAACCAAGATCCAAATTGATACAAGCCCCTATAGCAATACATTCATTAAAAAAAAATTAAAAGATAAAGCGCAAAACATTATTAAAGATTAAATCTAATTTCCCATGCAAGCTAAATGAACACCCATGGATAAACTTCGCTTTAAATTTTTGATCGCTAGAAAATGTGTTCGGTACCTAGCTTCCTTATTGCTGTCAATATTTAACAAATGGTAAACACCACAGCATACACTATTGAGTTATAGATGCACGCGGGAGGTTGCTAAGCATGAAAGAAGCGTTAGAGTAGCTCGAGGGCAAGTAATTCATGGCAATCTCCATATAGACTCCCTGTTACCCAGTCTCCATATAGACTCCCTGTTACCCAGTCTCTATATAGACTCCCTGTGTACCCTGTGTACCTTGTGTACCCTGTATACCTTGTGTACACAGGGTACACAGGGTACACAATTGAACGTTGTGCACGGTTACGTCAAAAAAGCCAACAGAAATTCAAGAAATGGTTCCCCAACCATTCCACTTCAATTAACTACGCTCTAATAGGGGTACAAAGGAAGAAATTAAGAGAATAATTTTACGATACTTATGATTTACGTTTTTTTATTTGTTACAATTTAATTACAGTTGCGAATCATTGTATCCCGAAATGACTTAAGACATAACAAAATGTCGAAGTTGGAATGTGGAATTAATGCAATTCAAAATTATGTTTACCCTTGATTAAAAACCAGATTAATATATATTATAGAATATTGATATATTTCTGTAACTTGGGAGAACACACGTGTTCAAAATTAATGACTCAACGGAGTCTAAGAGACAGCTCTCTTCGAGTGTCCATGGTCCGAACTGCAAATTATATCCCCTGTGTACACAGGGTACACAGGGTACACAGGGTACACAGGGTATACAGGGAGTCTATATGGAGACTGCCATGAATTACTTGCCCGCTCAAGGCGATAGCCGAGAGCGACTCTAGCTTCTTGAGTGCTTAGCAAACCTCCCAAGTGCATCCATAACTCAATAGTGTACGCTGTGGTGTTTACCATTTGTTTTACAACATAACATTGATACATTGTAGCTAAAGAGTTCCCTTTTATTTAACAAATCTTACGCGACCAGAAAAAACAAGCGCGCGCGTAAAAATAGTCTTTGCATTTGCTCACGTCAGCAGCGTACACCCATGGGCAAATGGGGGACGCTAAATTGACCAATCAGAGCGAGCGCTTTACTTTGGTTATGTTATAAACGTATGTTTAAGACGCATAGGTTCTGAATCTTCTAATCTGTGCTTTTTACAGTCCCCAGAGGTCAAGGACATTCGCCTTCAGCATTGACAAACACAGCAACAACATACGACATTTCTCCCATCGGTACCATTTCTTCAGTATGTATTCAGCCCGAAAAAGTACTCAGTTAATTACCTGGATACCGGGGCGTTTCATCATCGTTTAAATTATAAAAAACAAACGGAGTAACTTGTTTTGAAATGAGATTACTCTATGTTGAATGTGGAATGCTCAGTGACCATGACACGAAACATGGGTTTTGGTGGGAAAAATTAATTAAGTCGCTTACAAAGTTCATCACGTGATCAATAAGAATGGTTACTCACATCATTTGGCAGGAAATTTTTTTTCAAAGGCTAACAAAGGTAAAAGTGGGAAGGGCGAGTACAGTTTGCAACCTTACGATGTCATTTCTCACGTATGGTCTTTGGAACTCTTCCAAAAACATTTTTTTTTGTTATTTAGAATTATTATTTCTTTAGAATTATTATTATTTTACCCTAAAGAGCAGCTTTACATAATAAAGGTATCGATTACACCATCAGTTGGACTTACAAATAGGGGATTGTGCCCTAAAATATTATTTTACCCAAAAACTGAAACCAGTATACTGTCATATCATTTCCAATTGAACGCATTATGAAATTTCACATTCCAACGCAAATCTTGATTATGCTTTAAGGGCATCGTTTTTGATATTTGTTTGACACTTAGGGCAAAGTATCACTTTTCATCCTGCGAAACAGTCATAACAAGTCTGATTACCAAAACTCTTGGTCTGGTATCAAAGTTTGTTTCAAATCATGCCTTGACACGGGATTTTTATATGAGGTGCTCACTAATTTCAGTTTCTCAGCGTTGAAACAAAGTTTATGAGTTAAGAGTAATTAAATGTTTAGAAACACGTTCTAATGGCGCTGCGCGCCAGGTCTAAAAATAGATATGTCATCTTTGGACCCCCCGCTGGTTTAGGACAAACACTCGGAGTCTTTACAAGGACTTGTATGCGAAACGTGTCAGAAGCAAGGCTATTTTCGCTCAAAAAATGCTCTAACTTTCTAAAATGGTTGCAACTAGGCATTGCTGTTGGGATACATGTAAAAATGACTCAAGATATCCAGACCGATTGCCAGATTCGCTTAAAGAAATGCTTAAAAATGGTCGGAAAGGCTTCATACCGTTCCCAAAGCGGAAGCATGACTTGGAACTTTGTCAATGCCGGGTAAATGCATGTTCTAGAAGGAATTTTTCAGTTGATAGTGTTAACTACAATACTTATATTTGTGCTGTACACGGAAATCCTTGACAAAAGCCTTTCCAAACCGCTTGTTTGGAAACGTTACGTAGACGACATCTTCTCGCTATGCAGTACAAACAAAGCAACAATAGAACGTTTCATTGAAAAAGCAAACAATCATCACCCAACAATAAAATTTACGGCTAAAATTTCCGATAAGGAAACAACATTCCTGGAGACATACATCCACAAAGGCGAACGATTCGAAAAGGACGCAATCCTTGATGTGCGTACTCATTTTAAACAAACTGAGACATTTCAGTATGCACACTGTAGTTCCTGTCACCCACAAGGAGTTAAGAAAGGCTTCATAAAAGGAGAGGCCCTTAGACTTCTCAGAACAAACTCCTCTCAAACAATATTCGAGGAGAAAATTGCAAATTTCAAAGCGCATTTGCTAAAGAGAGGCTACCCAGAGGCCCTCATTAACACAACCCTCTCAGAGGTGAATTTCAAAAACAGGAAACTAGCTCTTCAACAGAAACCGAAGACGAACCAACGAATCTTGCCTCTTATTACGCAATACCAACCACCAGTGCCAAACCTAAAGCAAATTCTCATGAGACACTGGCATTTCATAGAAACACAACCAGTACTGAGCGAACTATACAAAAATCCGCCACTCGTGTCTTAAAAAAGAGGGCGATCGCTCAAAGACATACTCCTGAGGGCCAAACTTTGAATAGGCTATATCTAAACACGCGCTGGGGAGTCGTGTAGGCCTGTCAACCCCCTTTTTACATTGAAATGTTAGATCCTTAAGTTTCACGAGATGGACTTTACTTTCCTTTAGTATCTTCGCCTAAAGCCATTTCTCATCATCTATACTTGAATCAAGTACACAATGTTTTCCCGACTTGAGGTAGTCACGAACACGTGCGATGAGGTCTGCTCGTTTTCCGCTCAATTTCAAGCCTCTACACTTTAACCAACGCTTCAATTGTGTGTTTATATAGTTCTCTTGATCTTGCTCGAACTTTGAGCCCGGAACACCATCGTTTTTATTTAGAATACGAGCTTTAGAGGCGTTTGAACGACAGATGGGCGCATCATCGCCCACATTCATTTACTCGAGAAGCCTGCTTGTTCGTCCTAATATCGCTCTAGGGATCAAAATTTTTTGACGTCACGAACGAACAGCGCCATTGTTTATTTATAGTATTGACAAGTGCGGTGTCTCATGAATACACATCGAATATTTTTACACCTACACATTCAGCGAGCTAAGTACATGCTTTTTTCAATTTTACTGTATTTTCTTTTTGATGATAGTGTTATGTTTGAGTAAAATGATGAACATCTCTTCTGTCGAACGCTTGGTCATTCAGTTGTCCAGTTTGAACGTATTTGGCTGCTCATTTGCTAAAAAACAATAACATGCTAAAACTCACGACATACCTATAGACACACTCTGTCTACTTTCAGTTTAATTTGTTCTTGAAGTTCACTTCCCTTTTGATTTGGCTTGTGCTGGTTTACTGATGGTTTACCTTCATTGTACCTTTAGCTCATTGCCTTCAGCGATGAACTTACTTCTACGCCAAAATCGAAACTTGATAGGGTTTATTTTGAAATCAGTGCCAAATTTGCATAATGGTACAAACTTCTGAACTTCAAGAAATGTAGACAGCTCGTCAATTCAAGGAAAGGTTCGATACGGTGCGAAAACTGTTCGAAGTGAAAGTAATCGAAATTGTCGAAATTCGGTATTATCGCTTTTGAAGATGCCTTTCTTTGAGTAATATCCGAGTAGCTTGGAGACCGTCATACTTTTATCGACAACGAAGTGAGCTTGTTCAGTTTTCCGACAAAGGAGTGTTTCAAGTTACCGTTTCATAAATATCGTGAAATCAAAGTAGACAAGATCGGACGATTAACTAACTGTCGCGGTCGGACTCGACAGTTAGTTAATCGAAAGAAGAGAAATGAAATTTGACTACTCCATCTCTTCGGAATCGCTGCCAAAAACAATTTGTGGATTCGTTGAGGACTTAACGCGCATGCTAAGATATCAAGTGATAAAGAGAACTCACCGGAACCTATTGGAATAAGAAATGCGAAAAGAGCCACTCTGAAGAACAGCTCGGAGTCAAACTCCAACATTTCGTCGCTGTTGTTACTTCATTACTCATTGGGAAGCTGAAATATTGCTAGCCGACACTAGTGTTTCGGTTCGATAACATTTTGCATCTATTATCTCCTTTGAAA